>NW_024037257.1:0-80221 GCF_015832195.1 Motacilla alba alba | reverse complement strand
TGCTGCCAGGGACAAGCTGCCACCTGTGCCAACTCGCGCTGCTTTGAGAGTGCCCATGGTGCTCTGCAAACTGAGACCAGAAACGTGGTGTTCTGAGTTTTGTTTTCCCGGGCAGAAGCCTTTGTCAGTACCAGGTCGGCCCTTGGCCCTTGGGGGCCAGCTGCCTGCAGGATTTCCACGAATATCAAAATGCTGCCCAGGGACAAGCTGCCACCTGTGCCAACTCACGCTGCTTTGAGAGTGCCCACGGATCTCTTCAAACTGAGCCAAAGTATGTGGGGTTTCGGGGTTTTTTTTCCCGGGCAGAACCCTTTGTCAGTACCAAGTAGGACCTCGGCCCTTAGAGGCAGTCCTGCCTGCTGGATTTCCACGCATATCTAGATGCCGCCCAGAACAAGCTGCCACCTGTGCCAACTTGGGCTGCTTTGAGAGTACCCATGGTGCTCTATAAACAGAAACCAGGAGCGTGGGATGGTGAGTTTTTTTTTTTTCCTCGCAGAAGCCTTTGTCAGTACCAGGTAGGCCCTCGGCCCTTCATGGCTGGCTGCCTGCTGGATTTCCACGAATATCAAGATGCCGCCCAGGGATATTCTGCCACCTGTGCCAACTCGGGCTGCTTGAGAGTGCCCATGGAGCTCTGCAAACTGAGACCGGGACCGTGGGGTTCTGAGTTTTGTTTTCCCCGCAGAAGCCTTTGTCAGTACCAGGTAGGCCTTCGCCCTATGGGTCCGATTGCAGGCTGGATTTCCCCGAATAACAAGATGCCGCCCAGGGACAAGCTGCCACCTGTGCCAACTCGGGCTGCTTTGAGAGTGCCCATGGAGCTCTTCAAATTGTGGCCTGGAACGTCGGGTAGTGTGTCTTGTTTTGCTGGGTAGAAGACTATCTCTGTACTAGGTCGGCTCCACCCCTTAGCGGCCGGCTCCCCGCTGGATTTGCCCGAATATCACGGTGCCGTCCTGGGTCAAGCTGCCACCCTGTGCCAACTCGGGCTGCTTTGAGAGTGCCCATGGAGCTCTACAAACTGAGACCAGCAACGTGGGATGGTGAGCTTTGTTTTTCTGGGAAGAAGCCTTTGTCAGTACCAGGTAGGCCCTCGGCCCTAAGGGGCCTGTTGCCTCCTGGATATCCACAAATATCAAGATGCCTCTCAGGGACAAGCTGCACCTGTGCTAGCTCTGGCTGCTTTGAGAGTGCCCACGGAACTCTGCAAACTGAGACTAAGACCTTGGGGTGGTGGGTTTTTTTCTCCTTGGGCAGTATAATGCACAATACCTAGGTGTCCCTAAGCACGTTGATGCTTGGTGCCTGCTCGATTTCTGTATTAATCAGGATGCCATCCAATTAAAGGCTGATAGCTGTGCCAACGTTGGGTGCTTGCACAGTGCCCACAGAGCTCTGCAAACTGAGACCTAGACGGTGAGGTGTTGAGTTTTTTTTCCTGGCTGTTGCCCGCACAGTACTTTTGTGGCCATTTGGGGCCTGAGACCAGGAGGTGAGGTGGTGAGTTTGGTTTCCCTGGGAAAAAGCTCACCACATTTTTTGGATGGGCCTTGCGTGCAGGCCCCGGTTGGCTGCTGTAATGCCGCATTGATCAAGATCTAGCTCACGTACAACCTGCCACCTGTGCCACCTCAGGCTGCTCTCACAGTGCCTGTGGATACAACGCTCTGTTTGACTCTTAGAGGTCTAATTACAAGCTGTGTTTGATAAATTCTGAGTGTGGTAAATGAATGTGTTCTAGGAGTGTGAGATCCTTGAAATAGTATAATTTTTGATTTTCTTATGGTTGGAAGATCGTTTTACAAGCATAATGGGAATACTCCTTTTTTTAGGTACTTTTTCTTCTAGAAAGTATACCATAAAGTGTTTTCTAATATTAAATGACAGAGCAGCCCGTTGATCCTTTACTGGAAATTTTTCCTATTTTTCAAAAATAACAGAAAAAAGCTCTTGCAAAAATAAGGGGAAAAAATTGCTTTAAAAAGTATTTCATTACAGCTTTTAAAGGCAATTAAAGTGCACCATTGCTGATGGGAAGCCGATAACTGGTTAAACATGTATTCACTTGTTATGTCTCTCTAAAGAAATACTCTAACATCAAGCAATTAATCCCTTCCATCATAGTTTTAACCTCTTTCCTAGTTTAAATGTCAATGAAAAACATCATGAAGAACTCCATATGTATCTCTCCGATTCATCTTACATACAAAGCAACTATTTTCCACCGGTTTGCTTGATGGTCTGCTTACTGCATTCAGCATTTTTTGGCATGCTTTTTTGCTTCTTTCTGCTGTCAATACTGGCCAATACATGCCATCTGCCAATGGTAGGATTTCTCTCACCGTAAGCATATGGATTGAATCTTAAGATCACTTTCGATAAAATGGATAAAAAAGGAGTTGTTTGATTCCACCTAACATTGAGTCTCTTGGTAAAGGTCACCTGGAGAAAAGTTTTTGCTTCTAGAATTCAACTCATGGATTGAAATATTTGAGAAGACTGATAGGCACTGGAGCATGGAGACACCTTCAGCCTCTGTGGATATAAAGCCCAGATTAAAATGATCAATTCTCTCAACTTGATGGACTGTACTGAGCAGAATTCTGACTAGAATCTCTTTCACACATAGAACACCCTGTTCAAGACACATGGTAAGATGAAGCTCACCTCCGGTTCCCTGCAGGTATTTGTATTTCTAATGAGTCTTTGGGATGCCTAGGTGATTTTCAGATGTCTAAAGATGAGACAAAGCCCACGACTTTCTCAAGACCTGGAACCATCTCCTAGAAGCTGCAAAACACACAATGCCTCACTTGTGTCAAATTTGCCAAAGCAAGGACTAGAGCAAGAACTGGATGCAAAATACTTACACAGAGATGATAGTTTTTACGATATTCATCAGATATTCTTCACATGGGAAGAGTCTTTGTAACTCTTCTGTGATAGAACCCCAAAACTAAATGTTTTTTTTTTCATTGAGCACTCTTCTTGATGCAATTCTTCAACTTGGCATGGCTTAATTCAATAGCATCCAAGTCAGAGAAAAATTGATAAAGGCAGATAGGAAAGAAAATTAGAAATTCGTTACTCAGAGTGTGAGTAGGAAGACAGGGAGCCATTCAAAAGAATAAGGAAACAAAACAGGAGCAGTGAAAATGAGACACATCCTGCATCTTTCCGGCGGGGAAGATGGATTATTTAATTAGTGACAAAATTAGAAGAGCCTGAACATTTGCTGTCCCACAACAGGAACAGAAAAACCATTGGGCACGCACATAATAGCCAAAGAAACATAACAAAGAGAAGGAAATACAGAGAATAGGAAAAAGAAGTAAGACGCTTTTTTCAATCATTGAAATTCAGGTGGTGTATCATTCTAATACACTTTTTTATACAGTAAAAGAGTAGTTATATACAGTCGGGTAAATTGCAGCTATGTATCATTTTTAGACAGGAAATGTTTTCCAAGAAACATGTACCAAGATTATATATACAAGTTCCTGACTGCCAAAGAAGAAAGTACAAAACAGCAAACACTTGGGTAAAGTCCCAGGAACCAGAGATCAAGATCTACACCGATATAAGGAGAGCGGTGAGTTTTTCAAGAAGCAAAAGCGAATGCAGCTGACTGTGCTTGTGGATGAAAAGCTGTGGGATTTTTTGCAATTCCATTAAGAGCGCACAAAAGCGCGGTGCTCGGCTGCCTCATGCTTCGCATGCTGCGAGATGCACAGAAATTAAGATGAGCAAGGTTCTTCAGCTTTGCCCTTTTTCAGCAGCTGCGCCACACCGATGGACTGGAATATCTCTCGAGATGTTTTCCTTTCTCAAGAATGTATTGTTGCTGTGTCTTGACCGCACAAGGATAAGTATGAAGAGATCATAGCCATCTCGAAATAAATTCGCCGCTTTATTAAAAAGATAAATGCTTCAACAATGCGCAGCCACGACAAAAATCAGGGCCAAGACTGGGAGACGTTTGCTGTGCTGGCACCCAATTTCTGTCGGCGAAAAGTCATGGAGAAGCTTTTGGCTTGGATGCAGACGACGAGAGAGGCAGAAGACGGAGGTACGGGCTGTCCGGAGCGAAGTGCCGCTGGCCGGCGTCTTTCGCCCGAAGCACCACACGGGGGCGCACCGAGACCATCACAAGCAGCAGTGCGCGAAGAAGCGGCTCTTTCGCCTTCGGTAGACGGAGAGCCGGCAGCTTGCAGGAGGTGAAGAAGCAAGCCGCACAACAGCAGCATTGAGGGCGCAGCTGTCTTACTGCTGCGGGATGGTGGATTGCCATTCGTATGCCTATGAAAATCACGTTAGCATGCGAATGGAAGAAGTTTTTGGACAACTTTGCAATGCATCTTGCTAGTGCTCCTGCAACGCTCCGTGGAAACTCTTGCGGGTCTCTTTGAGCTGCGAGATGCAAAGAACTGGGTGAACTCGTCAAGCAAGATCGGAAGATGTTTGCAGTGCTGGCACACTTTCTCTCTCGGCGAGAAGTCATGGAGAAGCTTTTGGCTAGGATGCAGACGACGAGAGAGCAGAAGACGGAGGTACGGGGCTGTCCGGAGCGAAGTGCCGCTGGCCGGCGTCTTTCGCCCGAAGCAGCGCTCCGGAGCGCACCGCCACCGGCACAAGCAGCAGTGCGCGAAGTAGCGGCTCTTTCGCTTTCGCTAGACGGAGAGCCGGCAGCTTGCAGGAGGTGAAGAAGCAAGCCGCACAACAGCAGCATTGAGGGCGCAGCTCTCTTACTGCTGCGGGATGGTGGATTGCCACTCGCATGCCTTTGAAAATCACGTTAGCATGCGAATGGAAGAAGTTTTTGGACAACTTTGCAATGCATCTTGCTAGTGCTCCTGCAACGCTCCGTGGAAACTCTTGCGGGTCTCTTTGCGCTGCGAGATGCAAAGAACTGGGTGAACTCGTCAAGCAAGATCGGAAGATGTTTGCAGAGCTGGCACACTTTCTCTCTCGGCGAGAAGTCATGGAGAAGCTTTAGGCTAGGATGCAGACGACGAGAGAGGCAGAAGCCGGAAGTACGGAGCTGTCCGGAGCGAAGTGCCGCTGGCCGGCGTCTTTCGCCCGAAGCAGCGCTCCGGAGCGCACCGCCACCGGCACAAGCAGCAGTGCGCGAAGTAGCGGCTCTTTCGCTTTCGCTAGACGGAGAGCCGGCAGCTTGCAGGAGGTGAAGAAGCAAGCCGCACAACAGCAGCATTGTGGGCGCAGCTCTCGAACTGCTGCGGGATGGTGGATTGCCACTCGCATGCCTTTGAAAATCACGTTAGCATGCGAATGGAAGAAGTTTTTGGACAACTTTGCAATGCATCTTGCTAGTGCTCCTGCAACGCTCCGTGGAAACTCTTGCGGGTCTCTTTGCGCTGCGAGATGCAAAGAACTGGGTGAACTCGTCAAACAAGATCGGAAGATGTTTGCAGTGCTGGCACACTTTCTCTCTCGGCGAGAAGTCATGGAGAAGCTTTAGGCTAGGATGCAGACGACGAGAGAGGCAGAAGACGGAGGTACGGGGCTATCCGGAGCGAAGTGCCGCTGGCCGGCGTCTTTCGCCCGAAGCAGCGCTCCGGAGCGCAACCGCCACCGGCACAAGCAGCAGTGCGCGAAGTAGCGGCTCTTTCGCTTTCGCTAGACGGAGAGCCGGCAGCTTGCAGGAGGTGAAGAAGCAAGCCGCACAACAGCAGCATTGTGGGCGCAGCTCTCGAACTGCTGCGGGATGGTGGATTGCCACTCGTATGCCTTTGAAAATCACGTTAGCATGCGAATGGAAGAAGTTTTTGGACAACTTGCAATGCATCTTGCTAGTGCTCCTGCAACGCTCCGTGGAAACTCTTGCGGTCTCTTTGCTCTGCGAGATGCAAAGAACTGGGTGAACTCGTCAAACAAGATCGGAAGATGTTTGCAGTGCTGGCACACTTTCTCTCTCGGCGAGAAGTCATGGAGAAGCTTTTGGGCTAGGATGCAGACGACGAGAGAGGCAGAAGACGGAGGTACGGGGCTGTCCGGAGCGAAGTGCCGCTGGCCGGCGTCTTTCGCCCGAAGCAGCGCTCCGGAGCGCACCGCCACCGGCACAAGCAGCAGTGCGCGAAGTAGCGGCTCTTTCGCCTTTCGCTAGACGGAGAGCCGGCAGCTTGCAGGAGGTGAAGAAGCAAGCCGCACAACAGCAGCATTGTGGGCGCAGCTCTCGAACTGCTGCGGGATGGTGGATTGCCACTCGTATGCCTTTGAAAATCACGTTAGCATGCGAATGGAAGAAGTTTTTGGACAACTTTGCAATGCATCTTGCTAGTGCTCCTGCAACGCTCCGTGGAAACTCTTGCGGGTCTCTTTGCGCTGCGAGATGCAAAGAACTGGGTGAACTCGTCAAACAAGATCGGAAGATGTTTGCAGTGCTGGCACACTTTCTCTCTCGGCGAGAAGTCATGGAGAAGCTTTTGGCTTGGATGCAGACGACGAGAGAGGCAGAAGACGGAGGTACGGGGCTATCCGGAGCGAAGTGCCGCTGGCCGGCGTCTTTCGCCCGAAGCAGCGCTCCGGAGCGCACCGCCACCGGCACAAGCAGCAGTGCGCGAAGTAGCGGCTCTTTCGCTTTCGCTAGACGGAGAGCCGGCAGCTTGCAGGAGGTGAAGAAGCAAGCCCGCACAACAGCAGCATTGTGGGCGCAGCTCTCGAACTGCTGCGGAATGGTGGATTGCCACTCGTATGCCTTTGAAAATCACGTTAGCATGCGAATGGAAGAAGTTTTTGGACAACTTTGCATGCATCTTGCTAGTGCTCCTGCAACGCTCCGTGGAAACTCTTGCGGGTCTCTTTGCTCTGCGAGATGCAAAGAACTGGGTGAACTCGTCAAACAAGATCGGAAGATGTTTGCAGTGCTGGCACACTTTCTCTCTCGGCGAGAAGTCATGGAGAAGCTTTAGGCTAGGATGCAGACGACGAGAGAGGCAGAAGACGGAGGTACGGGGCTATCCGGAGCGAAGTGCCGCTGGCCGGCGTCTTTCGCCCGAAGCAGCGCTCCGGAGCGCACCGCCACCGGCACAAGCAGCAGTGCGCGAAGTAGCGGCTCTTTCGCTTTCGCTAGACGGAGAGCCGGCAGCTTGCAGGAGGTGAAGAAGCAAGCCGCACAACAGCAGCATTGAGGGCGCAGATCTCTTACTGCTGCGGGATGGTGGATTGCCATTCGTATGCCTATGAAAATCACGTTAGCATGCGAATGGAAGAAGTTTTTGGACAACTTTGCAATGCATCTTGCTAGTGCTCCTGCAACGCTCCGTGGAAACTCTTGCGGGTCTCTTTGAGCTGCGAGATGCAAAGAACTGGGTGAACTCGTCAAGCAAGATCGGAAGATGTTTGCAGTGCTGGCACACTTTCCTCTCTCGGCGAGAAGTCATGGAGAAGCTTTTGGCTAGGATGCAGACGACGAGAGAGGCAGAAGACGGAGGTACGGGGCTGTCCGGAGCGAAGTGCCGCTGGCCGGCGTCTTTCGCCCGAAGCAGCGCTCCGGAGCGCACCGCCACCGGCACAAGCAGCAGTGCGCGAAGTAGCGGCTCTTTCGCTTTCGCTAGACGGAGAGCCGGCAGCTTGCAGGAGGTGAAGAAGCAAGCCGCACAACAGCAGCATTGTGGGCGCAGCTGTCGAACTGCTGCGGGATGGTGGGATTGCCACTCGCATGCCTTTGAAAATCACGTTAGCATGCGAATGGAAGAAGTTTTTGGACAACTTTGCAATGCATCTTGCTAGTGCTCCTGCAACGCTCCGTGGAAACTCTTGCGGGTCTCTTTGAGCTGCGAGATGCAAAGAACTGGGTGAACTCGTCAAGCAAGATCGGAAGATGTTTGCAGTGCTGGCACACTTTCTCTCTCGGCGAGAAGTCATGGAGAAGCTTTGGCTAGGATGCAGACGACGAGAGAGGCAGAAGACGGAGGTACGGGGCTGTCCGGAGCGAAGTGCCGCTGGCCGGCGTCTTTCGCCCGAAGCAGCGCTCCGGAGCGCACCGCCACCGGCACAAGCAGCAGTGCGCGAAGTAGCGGCTCTTTCGCTTTCGCTAGACGGAGAGCCGGCAGCTTGCAGGAGGTGAAGAAGCAAGCCGCACAACAGCAGCATTGTGGGCGCAGCTGTCGAACTGCTGCGGGATGGTGGATTGCCACTCGCATGCCTTTGAAAATCACGTTAGCATGCGAATGGAAGAAGTTTTTGGACAACTTTGCAATGCATCTTGCTAGTGCTCCTGCAACGCTCCGTGGAAACTCTTGCGGGTCTCTTTGCTCTGCGAGATGCAAAGAACTGGGTGAACTCGTCAAACAAGATCGGAAGATGTTTGCAGTGCTGGCACACTTTCTCTCTCGGCGAGAAGTCATGGAGAAGCTTTAGGCTAGGATGCAGACGACGAGAGAGGCAGAAGACGGAGGTACGGGGCTGTCCGGAGCGAAGTGCCGCTGGCCGGCGTCTTTCGCCCGAAGCAGCGCTCCGGAGCGCACCGCCACCGGCACAAGCAGCAGTGCGCGAAGTAGCGGCTCTTTCGCTTTCGCTAGACGGAGAGCCGGCAGCTTGCAGGAGGTGAAGAAGCAAGCCGCAACAACAGCAGCATTGAGGGCGCAGCTCTCTTACTGCTGCGGGATGGTGGATTGCCATTCGTATGCCTATGAAAATCACGTTAGCATGCGAATGGAAGAAGTTTTTGGGACAACTTTGCAATGCATCTTGCTAGTGCTCCTGCAACGCTCCGTGGAAACTCTTGCGGGTCTCTTTGAGCTGCGAGATGCAAAGAACTGGGTGAACTCGTCAAGCAAGATCGGAAGATGTTTGCAGTGCTGGCACACTTTCTCTCTCGGCGAGAAGTCATGGAGAAGCTTTTGGCTAGGATGCAGACGACGAGAGAGGCAGAAGACGGAGGTACGGGGCTGTCCGGAGCGAAGTGCCGCTGGCCGGCGTCTTTCGCCCGAAGCAGCGCTCCGGAGCGCACCGCCACCGGCACAAGCAGCAGTGCGCGAAGTAGCGGCTCTTTCGCTTTCGCTAGACGGAGAGCCGGCAGCTTGCAGGAGGTGAAGAAGCAAGCCGCACAACAGCAGCATTGTGGGCGCAGCTCTCTTACTGCTGCGGGATGGTGGATTGCCATTCGTATGCCTATGAAAATCACGTTAGCATGCGAATGGAAGAAGTTTTTGGACAACTTTGCAATGCATCTTGCTAGTGCTCCTGCAACGCTCCGTGGAAACTCTTGCGGGTCTCTTTGAGCTGCGAGATGCAAAGAACTGGGTGAACTCGGCAAGCAAGATCGGAAGATGTTTGCAGTGCTGGCACACTTTCTCTCTCGGCGAGAAGTCATGGAGAAGCTTTTGGCTTGGATGCAGACGACGAGAGAGGCAGAAGACGGAGGTACGGGGCTGTCCGGAGCGAAGTGCCGCTGGCCGGCGTCTTTCGCCCGAAGCAGCGCTCCGGAGCGCACCGCCACCGGCACAAGCAGCAGTGCGCGGAAGTAGCGGCTCTTTCGCTTTCGCCTAGACGGAGAGCCGGCAGCTTGCAGGAGGTGAAGAAGCAAGCCGCACAACAGCAGCATTGTGGGCGCAGCTCTCGAACTGCTGCGGGATGGTGGATTGCCACTCGTATGCCTTTGAAAATCACGTTAGCATGCGAATGGAAGAAGTTTTTGGACAACTTTGCAATGCATCTTGCTAGTGCTCCTGCAACGCTCCGTGGAAACTCTTGCGGGTCTCTTTGCGCTGCGAGATGCAAAGAACTGGGTGAACTCGTCAAGCAAGATCGGAAGATGTTTGCAGTGCTGGCACACTTTCTCTCTCGGCGAGAAGTCAGGGAGAAGCTTTTGGCTTGGATGCAGACGACGAGAGAGGCAGAAGACGGAGGTACGGGGCTATCCGGAGCGAAGTGCCGCTGGCCGGCGTCTTTCGCCCGAAGCAGCGCTCCGGAGCGCACCGCCACCGGCACAAGCAGCAGTGCGCGAAGTAGCGGCTCTTTCGCTTTCGCTAGACGGAGAGCCGGCAGCTTGCAGGAGGTGAAGAAGCAAGCCGCACAACAGCAGCATTGTGGGCACAGCTCTCTTACTGCTGCGGGATGGTGGATTGCCATTCGTATGCCTATGAAAATCACGTTAGCATGCGAATGGAAGAAGTTTTTGGACAACTTTGCAATGCATCTTGCTAGTGCTCCTGCAACGCTCCGTGGAAACTCTTGCGGGTCTCTTTGCGCTGCGAGATGCAAAGAACTGGGTGAACTCGTCAAACAAGATCGGAAGATGTTTGCAGTGCTGGCACACTTTCTCTCTCGGCGAGAATTCATGGAGAAGCTTTAGGCTTGGATGCAGACGACGAGAGAGGCAGAAGACGGAGGTACGGGGCTGTCCGGAGCGAAGTGCCGCTGGCCGGCGTCTTTCGCCTGAAGCAGCGCTCCGGAGCGCACCGCCACCGGCACAAGCAGCAGTGCGCGAAGTAGCGGCTCTTTCGCTTTCGCTAGACGGAGAGCCGGCAGCTTGCAGGAGGTGAAGAAGCAAGCCGCACAACAGCAGCATTGAGGGCGCAGATCTCTTACTGCTGCGGGATGGTGGATTGCCACTCGTATGCCTTTGAAAATCACGTTAGCATGCGAATGGAAGAAGTTTTTGGACAACTTTGCAATGCATCTTGCTAGTGCTCCTGCAACGCTCCGTGGAAACTCTTGCGGGTCTCTTTGCTCTGCGAGATGCAAAGAACTGGGTGAACTCGTCAAACAAGATCGGAAGATGTTTGCAGTGCTGGCACACTTTCTCTCTCGGCGAGAAGTCATGGAGAAGCTTTAGGCTAGGATGCAGACGACGAGAGAGGCAGAAGACGGAGGTACGGGGCTATCCGGAGCGAAGTGCCGCTGGCCGGCGTCTTTCGCCCGAAGCAGCGCTCCGGAGCGCACCGCCACCGGCACAAGCAGCAGTGCGCGAAGTAGCGGCTCTTTCGCTTTCGCTAGACGGAGAGCCGGCAGCTTGCAGGAGGTGAAGAAGCAAGCCGCACAACAGCAGCATTGAGGGCGCAGATCTCTTACTGCTGCGGGATGGTGGATTGCCATTCGTATGCCTATGAAAATCACGTTAGCATGCGAATGGAAGAAGTTTTTGGACAACTTTGCAATGCATCTTGCTAGTGCTCCTGCAACGCTCCGTGGAAACTCTTGCGGGTCTCTTTGAGCTGCGAGATGCAAAGAACTGGGTGAACTCGTCAAGCAAGATCGGAAGATGTTTGCAGTGCTGGCACACTTTCTCTCTCGGCGAGAAGTCATGGAGAAGCTTTTGGCTTGGATGCAGACGACGAGAGAGGCAGAAGACGGAGGTACGGGGCTGTCCGGAGCGAAGTGCCGCTGGCCGGCGTCTTTCGCCCGAAGCAGCGCTCCGGAGCGCACCGCCACCGGCACAAGCAGCAGTGCGCGAAGTAGCGGCTCTTTCGCTTTCGCTAGACGGAGAGCCGGCAGCTTGCAGGAGGTGAAGAAGCAAGCCGCACAACAGCAGCATTGTGGGCGCAGCTCTCTTACTGCTGCGGGATGGTGGATTGCCATTCGCATGCCTTTGAAAATCACGTTAGCATGCGAATGGAAGAAGTTTTTGGACAACTTTGCAATGCATCTTGCTAGTGCTCCTGCAACGCTCCGTGGAAACTCTTGCGGGTCTCTTTGCGCTGCGAGATGCAAAGAACTGGGTGAACTCGTCAAACAAGATCGGAAGATGTTTGCAGTGCTGGCACACTTTCTCTCTCGGCGAGAAGTCATGGAGAAGCTATTGGCTAGGATGCAACGACGAGAGAGGCAGAAGACGGAGGTACGGGGCTATCCGGAGCGAAGTGCCGCTGGCCGGCGTCTTTCGCCCGAAGCAGCGCTCCGGAGCGCACCGCCACCGGCACAAGCAGCAGTGCGCGAAGTAGCGGCTCTTTCGCTTTCGCTAGACGGAGAGCCGGCAGCTTGCAGGAGGTGAAGAAGCAAGCCGCACAACAGCAGCCCACTGTGGCTGGCTGGTTGCTAGATTTCCACGAATTTCAAGTTGCCACCAAGGGACAGGCTGCCACCAGTGCCAAGTCAGGCTGCTTGCAGAGTGCCTAAAGAGCTCTGCCAACTGAGACCAGGAACGTGGGCTGGTGAGTTTTGTATTCCGGGGCAGAAGCTGTGTCAGTATCAGGTAGGCCCTCAGTCCTTAGGGGCCGTCTGCCTGCTGGATTTCCGCCAATATCAAGATGCCGCCCAGGGACAAGCTGCCACCTGTGCCAACTCAGGCTGCTTTGAGTGTGCCCATGGAGTTCTGCAATCTGAGACCAGGCACGTGGTGTGGTGAGCTTAGTTTACCTGGGCAGAAGCCTTTGTCAGTACCAGGTAGGCCTTCGCCCTTCGGGGCCAGCTGCCTGCTGGGTTTTTGCGAATCTGAAGATGCTGCCCAGGGACAAGCTGCCACCTGGGCCAACTCGCGCTGCCTTGAGAGTGCCCATGGAGCTCTGCAAACTGAGACCATTAACGTGGGTTGGTCTGTTTTGTTTCCCTGGGCAGAAGCATTTGTCAGTACCAGGTAGGCCCTTGGCACTTATGGGCCGGCTGCCGGCTGGATTTCCACGAATATCAAGATGCCGCCCAGGGGCAAGCTGCCACCTGTGCCAACTCGGGCTGCTTTAAGAGTGCCCACAGAGCTCTGCAAACTGAGACCCGGAACGTGGGGTGGTGGGTTTTTTTTTCCTGGGCAGAAGCCTTTGTCAGTACCAGGTAGGCACTCAGTCCTTAGGGGCCGTCGGCCTGCCGGATTTCGACGAATATCAAGATGCCGCCCAGGGACAAGCTGCCACCTGTGGCAACTCACGCTGATTTGAGAGTACCCATGGAGCTCTGCAAACTGAGACCATGAACGTGTGTTGGCGAATTTTGTTTAACTGGGCAGAAGCCTTTGTCTGTTCCAGGTAGGCCCACGGCCCTTAGGGGCCGTCTGCCTGCTGGATTTCCGCCAATACCAAGATGCCGCCCAGGGACAAGCTGCCACCTGTGCTAACTCGGTCTGCTTTGAGAGTGCCCATGGAGCTCTGCAAACTGAGACCTGGAACGTGGGGTGGTGGATTTTGTTTCCCTGGGCAGAAGCCTTTGTCAGTACCAGGTAGGCCCTTGTTCCTCAGGGGCAGGCTGGCGGCTCAATTTCCACGAATATCAAGATGCTGCCCAGGGACAAGCTGCCACTTGTGCCAACTCGCGCTGCTTTGAGGGTGCCCATGGAGCTCTGCAGACTGAGACCAGGAACGTAGGATTGTGGGTTTTGTTTTCCCGGGCAGAAGCCTCTCTCAGTGCCAGGTAGGCCCTTGTTCCTTAGGGGCAGGCTGGCAGGAAGATTTCCACGAATATCAAGATGCTGCCCAGGGACAAGCTGCCACCTGTGCCAACTCGGGCTGCTTTGAGAGTGCCCATGGACCTCTGCAAACTGAGACCATGAACCTGGGGTGCTGAGTTTTGTTTCCCTGGGCAGAAGCATTTGCAGTACCAGGTAGGCCCTTGGTCTTTAAGGGCAGGCAGCCTGCTGGATTTCCATGAATATCAAGATGCTGCCAAAGGACAAGCTGCCACCTGTGCCAACTCGCGCTGCTTTGAGAGTGCCCTTGGAGCTCTGCAAAGTGAGACCAGGAACGTGCGTTGCTGAGTTTTGTTTCCCCGGGCAGAAGCATTTGTCAGTACCAGGTAGGCCCTCGGAATTTCAGGGCCGACTGCCTGCTGGATTTCCACGAATATCAAGATGCTGCCCAGGGACAAGCTGCCACCTGTGCCAACTCGGGCTGCTTTGATGGTGCCCATGGAGCTCTGCAAACTGAGACCAGAAACGTGGGGTGCTGGGTTTTGTTTCCCCTGGCAGAAGCCTTTGTCAGTACCAGGTCGGCCCTTGGCCCTTGGGGGCCGGCTGCCTGCAGGATTTCCACAAATATCAAGATGCCGCCCAGGGACAAGCTGCCACCTGTGCCAACTTGGGCTGCTTTGAGAGTGCCCATGGAGCTCTGCAAACTGAGATGTGGAACATGGGCTGGTGGGTTTTCTTTCCCCGGGCAGAAGCCTTTGTCAGTACCAGGAGAGTCCTTGTTCCTCAGGGGCAGGCTGCCGGCTGGATTTCCACGAATATCAAGATGCTGCCCAGGGACCAGCTGCCACTTGGGCCAACTCGTGCTGCTATGAGGGTGCCCACGGAGCTCTGCAAACTGAGACCAGGAACGTAGGCCTGTGGGTTTTGTTTTCCCGGGCAGAAGCCTCTCTCAGTACCAGGTATGCCCTTGTTCCTTAGGTGCAGGCTGGCAGCAAGCTTTCCACGAATATCAAGATGCTGCCCAGGGATATTCTGCCACCTGTGCCAACTCGGGCTGCTTTGAGAGTGCCCACGGAGCTCTGCAAACTGAGACCATGAACCTGGGGTGCTGAGTTTTGTTTCTCCGGGCAGAAGCATTTGAAGTGCCAGGTACGCCCTCGGTCCTTAAGGGCAGGCAGCCTGCTGTATTTCCACGAATATCAAGATGCTGCCCAGGGACAAGCTGCCACCTGTGCTAACTCGGTCTGCTTTGAGAGTGCCCATGGAGCTCTGCAAACTGAGACCTGGAACGTGGGGTGGTGGATTTTGTTTCCCTGGGCAGAAGCCTTTGTCAGTACCAGGTAGGCCCTTGTTCCTCAGGGGCAGGCTGGCGGCTCAATTTCCACGAATATCAAGATGCTGCCCAGGGACAAGCTGCCACTTGTGCCAACTCGCGCTGCTTTGAGGGTGCCCATGGAGCTCTGCAGACTGAGACCAGGAACGTAGGATTGTGGGTTTTGTTTTCCCGGGCAGAAGCCTCTCTCAGTGCCAGGTAGGCCCTTGTTCCTTAGGGGCAGGCTGGCAGGAAGATTTCCACGAATATCAAGATGCTGCCCAGGGACAAGCTGCCACCTGTGCCAACTCGGGCTGCTTTGAGAGTGCCCATGGACCTCTGCAAACTGAGACCATGAACCTGGGGTGCTGAGTTTTGTTTCCCTGGGCAGAAGCATTTGCAGTACCAGGTAGGCCCTTGGTCTTTAAGGGCAGGCAGCCTGCTGGATTTCCATGAATATCAAGATGCTGCCAAAGGACAAGCTGCCACCTGTGCCAACTCGCGCTGCTTTGAGAGTGCCCTTGGAGCTCTGCAAAGTGAGACCAGGAACGTGCGTTGCTGAGTTTTGTTTCCCCGGGCAGAAGCATTTGTCAGTACCAGGTAGGCCCTCGGAATTTCAGGGCCGACTGCCTGCTGGATTTCCACAAATATCAAGATGCTGCCCAGGGACAAGCTGCCACCTGTGCCAACTCGGGCTGCTTTGATGGTGCCCATGGAGCTCTGCAAACTGAGACCAGAAACGTGGGGTGCTGGGTTTTGTTTCCCCTGGCAGAAGCCTTTGTCAGTACCAGGTCGGTCCTTGGCCCTTATGGGCAGTCTGCCTGCTGGATTTCCACGAATATCAAGATGCCGCCCAGGGACAAGCTGCCACCTGTGCCAACTCGGGCTGCTTTGAGAGTGCCCATGGAGCTCTGCAAACTGGGACCAGGAAAGTGGGCTGCTGGGTTTTGTTTCCCCGGGCAGAAGCCTTTGTCAGTACCAGGTCGGCCCTTGGCCCTTGGGGGCCGGCTGCCTGCAGGATTTCCACAAATATCAAGATGCCGCCCAGGGACAAGCTGCCACCTGTGCCAACTTGGGCTGCTTTGAGAGTGCCCATGGAGCTCTGCAAACTGAGATGTGGAACATGGGCTGGTGGGTTTTCTTTCCCCGGGCAGAAGCCTTTGTCAGTACCAGGAGAGTCCTTGTTCCTCAGGGGCAGGCTGCCGGCTGGATTTCCACGAATATCAAGATGCTGCCCAGGGACCAGCTGCCACTTGGGCCAACTCGTGCTGCTATGAGGGTGCCCACGGAGCTCTGCAAACTGAGACCAGGAACGTAGGACTGTGGGTTTTGTTTTCCCGGGCAGAAGCCTCTCTCAGTACCAGGTATGCCCTTGTTCCTTAGGTGCAGGCTGGCAGCAAGCTTTCCACGAATATCAAGATGCTGCCCAGGGATATTCTGCCACCTGTGCCAACTCGGGCTGCTTTGAGAGTGCCCACGGAGCTCTGCAAACTGAGACCATGAACCTGGGGTGCTGAGTTTTGTTTCTCCGGGCAGAAGCATTTGAAGTGCCAGGTACGCCCTCGGTCCTTAAGGGCAGGCAGCCTGCTGTATTTCCACGAATATCAAGATGCTGCCCAGGGACAAGCTGCCACCTGTGCTAACTCGGTCTGCTTTGAGAGTGCCCATGGAGCTCTGCAAACTGAGACCTGGAACGTGGGGTGGTGGATTTTGTTTCCCTGGGCAGAAGCCTTTGTCAGTACCAGGTAGGCCCTTGTTCCTCAGGGGCAGGCTGGCGGCTCAATTTCCACGAATATCAAGATGCTGCCCAGGGACAAGCTGCCACTTGTGCCAACTCGCGCTGCTTTGAGGGTGCCCATGGAGCTCTGCAGACTGAGACCAGGAACGTAGGATTGTGGGTTTTGTTTTCCCGGGCAGAAGCCTCTCTCAGTGCCAGGTAGGCCCTTGTTCCTTAGGGGCAGGCTGGCAGGAAGATTTCCACGAATATCAAGATGCTGCCCAGGGACAAGCTGCCACCTGTGCCAACTCGGGCTGCTTTGAGAGTGCCCATGGACCTCTGCAAACTGAGACCATGAACCTGGGGTGCTGAGTTTTGTTTCCCTGGGCAGAAGCATTTGCAGTACCAGGTAGGCCCTTGGTCTTTAAGGGCAGGCAGCCTGCTGGATTTCCATGAATATCAAGATGCTGCCAAAGGACAAGCTGCCACCTGTGCCAACTCGCGCTGCTTTGAGAGTGCCCTTGGAGCTCTGCAAAGTGAGACCAGGAACGTGCGTTGCTGAGTTTTGTTTCCCCGGGCAGAAGCATTTGTCAGTACCAGGTAGGCCCTCGGAATTTCAGGGCCGACTGCCTGCTGGATTTCCACGAATATCAAGATGCTGCCCAGGGACAAGCTGCCACCTGTGCCAACTCGGGCTGCTTTGATGGTGCCCATGGAGCTCTGCAAACTGAGACCAGAAACGTGGGGTGCTGGGTTTTGTTTTTCCTGGCAGAAGCCTTTGTCAGTACCAGGTCGGCCCTTGGCCCTTGGGGGCCGGCTGCCTGCAGGATTTCCACAAATATCAAGATGCCGCCCAGGGACAAGCTGCCACCTGTGCCAACTTGGGCTGCTTTGAGAGTGCCCATGGAGCTCTGCAAACTGAGATGTGGAACATGGGCTGGTGGGTTTTCTTTCCCCGGGCAGAAGCCTTTGTCAGTACCAGGAGAGTCCTTGTTCCTCAGGGGCAGGCTGCCGGCTGGATTTCCACGAATATCAAGATGCTGCCCAGGGACCAGCTGCCACTTGGGCCAACTCGTGCTGCTATGAGGGTGCCCACGGAGCTCTGCAAACTGAGACCAGGAACGTAGGACTGTGGGTTTTGTTTTCCCGGGCAGAAGCCTCTCTCAGTACCAGGTATGCCCTTGTTCCTTAGGTGCAGGCTGGCAGCAAGCTTTCCACGAATATCAAGATGCTGCCCAGGGATATTCTGCCACCTGTGCCAACTCGGGCTGCTTTGAGAGTGCCCACGGAGCTCTGCAAACTGAGACCATGAACCTGGGGTGCTGAGTTTTGTTTCTCCGGGCAGAAGCATTTGAAGTGCCAGGTACGCCCTCGGTCCTTAAGGGCAGGCAGCCTGCTGTATTTCCACGAATATCAAGATGCTGCCCAGGGACAAGCTGCCACCTGTGCTAACTCGGTCTGCTTTGAGAGTGCCCATGGAGCTCTGCAAACTGAGACCTGGAACGTGGGGTGGTGGATTTTGTTTCCCTGGGCAGAAGCCTTTGTCAGTACCAGGTAGGCCCTTGTTCCTCAGGGGCAGGCTGGCGGCTCAATTTCCACGAATATCAAGATGCTGCCCAGGGACAAGCTGCCACTTGTGCCAACTCGCGCTGCTTTGAGGGTGCCCATGGAGCTCTGCAGACTGAGACCAGGAACGTAGGATTGTGGGTTTTGTTTTCCCGGGCAGAAGCCTCTCTCAGTGCCAGGTAGGCCCTTGTTCCTTAGGGGCAGGCTGGCAGGAAGATTTCCACGAATATCAAGATGCTGCCCAGGGACAAGCTGCCACCTGTGCCAACTCGGGCTGCTTTGAGAGTGCCCATGGACCTCTGCAAACTGAGACCATGAACCTGGGGTGCTGAGTTTTGTTTCCCTGGGCAGAAGCATTTGCAGTACCAGGTAGGCCCTTGGTCTTTAAGGGCAGGCAGCCTGCTGGATTTCCATGAATATCAAGATGCTGCCAAAGGACAAGCTGCCACCTGTGCCAACTCGCGCTGCTTTGAGAGTGCCCTTGGAGCTCTGCAAAGTGAGACCAGGAACGTGCGTTGGTGAGTTTTGTTTCCCCGGGCAGAAGCATTTGTCAGTACCAGGTAGGCCCTCGGAATTTCAGGGCCGACTGCCTGCTGGATTTCCACGAATATCAAGATGCTGCCCAGGGACAAGCTGCCACCTGTGCCAACTCGGGCTGCTTTGATGGTGCCCATGGAGCTCTGCAAACTGAGACCAGAAACGTGGGGTGCTGGGTTTTGTTTCCCCTGGCAGAAGCCTTTGTCAGTACCAGGTCGGCCCTTGGCCCTTGGGGGCCGGCTGCCTGCAGGATTTCCACAAATATCAAGATGCCGCCCAGGGACAAGCTGCCACCTGTGCCAACTTGGGCTGCTTTGAGAGTGCCCATGGAGCTCTGCAAACTGAGATGTGGAACATGGGCTGGTGGGTTTTCTTTCCCCGGGCAGAAGCCTTTGTCAGTACCAGGAGAGTCCTTGTTCCTCAGGGGCAGGCTGCCGGCTGGATTTCCACGAATATCAAGATGCTGCCCAGGGACCAGCTGCCACTTGGGCCAACTCGTGCTGCTATGAGGGTGCCCACGGAGCTCTGCAAACTGAGACCAGGAACGTAGGACTGTGGGTTTTGTTTTCCCGGGCAGAAGCCTCTCTCAGTACCAGGTATGCCCTTGTTCCTTAGGTGCAGGCTGGCAGCAAGCTTTCCACGAATATCAAGATGCTGCCCAGGGATATTCTGCCACCTGTGCCAACTCGGGCTGCTTTGAGAGTGCCCACGGAGCTCTGCAAACTGAGACCATGAACCTGGGGTGCTGAGTTTTGTTTCTCCGGGCAGAAGCATTTGAAGTGCCAGGTACGCCCTCGGTCCTTAAGGGCAGGCAGCCTGCTGTATTTCCACGAATATCAAGATGCTGCCCAGGGACAAGCTGCCACCTGTGCTAACTCGGTCTGCTTTGAGAGTGCCCATGGAGCTCTGCAAACTGAGACCTGGAACGTGGGGTGGTGGATTTTGTTTCCCTGGGCAGAAGCCTTTGTCAGTACCAGGTAGGCCCTTGTTCCTCAGGGGCAGGCTGGCGGCTCAATTTCCACGAATATCAAGATGCTGCCCAGGGACAAGCTGCCACTTGTGCCAACTCGCGCTGCTTTGAGGGTGCCCATGGAGCTCTGCAGACTGAGACCAGGAACGTAGGATTGTGGGTTTTGTTTTCCCGGGCAGAAGCCTCTCTCAGTGCCAGGTAGGCCCTTGTTCCTTAGGGGCAGGCTGGCAGGAAGATTTCCACGAATATCAAGATGCTGCCCAGGGACAAGCTGCCACCTGTGCCAACTCGGGCTGCTTTGAGAGTGCCCATGGACCTCTGCAAACTGAGACCATGAACCTGGGGTGCTGAGTTTTGTTTCCCTGGGCAGAAGCATTTGCAGTACCAGGTAGGCCCTTGGTCTTTAAGGGCAGGCAGCCTGCTGGATTTCCATGAATATCAAGATGCTGCCAAAGGACAAGCTGCCACCTGTGCCAACTCGCGCTGCTTTGAGAGTGCCCTTGGAGCTCTGCAAAGTGAGACCAGGAACGTGCGTTGGTGAGTTTTGTTTCCCCGGGCAGAAGCATTTGTCAGTACCAGGTAGGCCCTCGGAATTTCAGGGCCGACTGCCTGCTGGATTTCCACGAATATCAAGATGCTGCCCAGGGACAAGCTGCCACCTGTGCCAACTCGGGCTGCTTTGATGGTGCCCATGGAGCTCTGCAAACTGAGACCAGAAACGTGGGGTGCTGGGTTTTGTTTCCCCTGGCAGAAGCCTTTGTCAGTACCAGGTCGGCCCTTGGCCCTTGGGGGCCGGCTGCCTGCAGGATTTCCACAAATATCAAGATGCCGCCCAGGGACAAGCTGCCACCTGTGCCAACTTGGGCTGCTTTGAGAGTGCCCATGGAGCTCTGCAAACTGAGATGTGGAACATGGGCTGGTGGGTTTTCTTTCCCCGGGCAGAAGCCTTTGTCAGTACCAGGAGAGTCCTTGTTCCTCAGGGGCAGGCTGCCGGCTGGATTTCCACGAATATCAAGATGCTGCCCAGGGACCAGCTGCCACTTGGGCCAACTCGTGCTGCTATGAGGGTGCCCACGGAGCTCTGCAAACTGAGACCAGGAACGTAGGACTGTGGGTTTTGTTTTCCCAGGCAGAAGCCTCTCTCAGTACCAGGTATGCCCTTGTTCCTTAGGTGCAGGCTGGCAGCAAGCTTTCCACGAATATCAAGATGCTGCCCAGGGATATTCTGCCACCTGTGCCAACTCGGGCTGCTTTGAGAGTGCCCACGGAGCTCTGCAAACTGAGACCATGAACCTGGGGTGCTGAGTTTTGTTTCTCCGGGCAGAAGCATTTGAAGTGCCAGGTACGCCCTCGGTCCTTAAGGGCAGGCAGCCTGCTGTATTTCCACGAATATCAAGATGCTGCCCAGGGACAAGCTGCCACCTGTGCTAACTCGGTCTGCTTTGAGAGTGCCCATGGAGCTCTGCAAACTGAGACCTGGAACGTGGGGTGGTGGATTTTGTTTCCCTGGGCAGAAGCCTTTGTCAGTACCAGGTAGGCCCTTGTTCCTCAGGGGCAGGCTGGCGGCTCAATTTCCACGAATATCAAGATGCTGCCCAGGGACAAGCTGCCACTTGTGCCAACTCGCGCTGCTTTGAGGGTGCCCATGGAGCTCTGCAGACTGAGACCAGGAACGTAGGATTGTGGGTTTTGTTTTCCCGGGCAGAAGCCTCTCTCAGTGCCAGGTAGGCCCTTGTTCCTTAGGGGCAGGCTGGCAGGAAGATTTCCACGAATATCAAGATGCTGCCCAGGGACAAGCTGCCACCTGTGCCAACTCGGGCTGCTTTGAGAGTGCCCATGGACCTCTGCAAACTGAGACCATGAACCTGGGGTGCTGAGTTTTGTTTCCCTGGGCAGAAGCATTTGCAGTACCAGGTAGGCCCTTGGTCTTTAAGGGCAGGCAGCCTGCTGGATTTCCATGAATATCAAGATGCTGCCAAAGGACAAGCTGCCACCTGTGCCAACTCGCGCTGCTTTGAGAGTGCCCTTGGAGCTCTGCAAAGTGAGACCAGGAACGTGCGTTGCTGAGTTTTGTTTCCCCGGGCAGAAGCATTTGTCAGTACCAGGTAGGCCCTCGGAATTTCAGGGCCGACTGCCTGCTGGATTTCCACGAATATCAAGATGCTGCCCAGGGACAAGCTGCCACCTGTGCCAACTCGGGCTGCTTTGAGGGTGCCCATGGAGCTCTGCAGACTGAGACCAGGAACGTAGGATTGTGGGTTTTGTTTTCCCGGGCAGAAGCCTCTCTCAGTACCAGGTAGGCCCTTGTTCCTTAGGTGCAGGCTGGCAGCAAGCTTTCCACGAATATCAAGATGCTGCCCAGGGATATTCTGCCACCTGTGCCAACTCGGGCTGCTTTGAGAGTGCCCACGGAGCTCTGCAAACTGAGACCATGAACCTGGGGTGCTGAGTTTTGTTTCTCCGGGCAGAAGCATTTGAAGTGCCAGGTAGGCCCTCGGTCCTTAAGGGCAGGCAGCCTGCTGTATTTCCACGAATATCAAGATGCCGCCCAGGGACAAGCTGCCACCTGTGCCAACTCACGCTGCTTTGAGAGTGCCCATGGAGCTCTGCAAACTGAGACCAGAAACGTGGGGTGCTGGGTTTTGTTTTCCAGGGCAGAAGCCTTTGTCAGTACCAGGTAGGCCCTTGTTCCTTAGGGACAGCCTGGAAGCAAGATTTCCCCGAATATCAAAATGCTGCCCAGGGATATTCTGCCACCTGTGCCAACTCGGGCTGCTTTGAGAGTGCCCACGGAGTTCTTCAAACTGAGACCAGGAACGTGGGTTTGTCGGTGTTGTTTTCCCGGGCAGAAACATTTGCAGGACCAGGTAGGCCCTCGGCCCTTTGGGGGAGGCTGGCACCAGGATTTCCACGAAAATCAAGTTTCCGCCCAGGGACAAGCTGCCACCTTTGCCAACTCACGCTGCTTTGAGAGTGCCCACGGAGCTCTGCAAACTGTGACCAGGACCGTGGGGTGCTGAGTTTTGTTTTCCCGGGCAGAAGTATTTGTCAGTACTAGGTAGGCCCACGGTCTTTCAGGGCCGTCAGCCTGCTGAATTTCCACGAATATCAGGATGCTGCCCACGGAGGAGCTGCCACCTGTGCCAACTCGGTCTGCTTTGAGAGTGCCCATGGTGCTCTGCAAACTGAGACCAGAAACGTGGGGTGCTGGGTTTTGTTTTCCAGGGCAGAAGCCTTTGTCAGTACCAGGAGGGTCCTTGTTCCTTATGGGCAGTCTGCCTGCTGGATTTCCACGAATATCAAGATGCTGCCCAGGGACAAGCTGCCACCTGTGGCAACTCGGGCTGCTTTGAGAGTGCCCATGGAGCTCTGCAAACTGAGACCTGGAACGTGGGGTGGTGGGTTTTGTTTCCCCGGGCAGAAGCCTTTGTCAGTACCAGGTCAGGCCTTGGCCCTTGGGGGCCGGCTGCCTGCAGGATTTCCACAAATATCAAGATGCCGCCCAGGGACAAGCTGCCACCTGTGCCAACTCGGGCTGCTTTGAGAGTGCCGACGGTGCTCTGCAAACTGAGATGTGGAACGTGGGGTGGTGGATTTTGTTTCCCTGGGCAGAAGCCTTTGTCAGTACCAGGTAGGCCCTTGTTCCTCAGGGGCAGGCTGCCGGCTGGATTTCCACGAATATCAAGATGCTGCCCAGGGACAAGCTGCCACTTGTGCCAACTCGCGCTGCTTTGAGGGTGCCCACGGAGCTCTGCAAACTGAGACCAGGAAGGTAGGGTTGTGGGTTTTGTTTTCCCGGGCAGAAGCCTTTGTCAGTACCAGGTAGGCCCTTGTTCCTTAGGGGCAGGCTGCCTGCAGGATTTCCACGAATATCAAGATGCTGCCCAGGGACAAGCTGCCACCTGTGCCAACTCGTGCTGCTTTGAGAGTGCCCATGGAGCTCTGCAAACTGAGACCATGAACCTGGGGTGCTGAGTTTTGTTTCTCCGGGCAGAAGCATTTGAAGTGCCAGGTAGGCCCTCGGTCCTTAAGGGCAGGCAGCCTGCTGGATTTCCACGAATATCAAGATGCTGCCCAGGGACAAGCTGCCACCTGTGCCAACTCGCGCTGCTTTGAGAGTGCCCATGGTGCTCTGCAAACTGAGACCAGAAACGTGGTGTTCTGAGTTTTGTTTTCCCGGGCAGAAGCCTTTGTCAGTACCAGGTCGGCCCTTGGCCCTTGGGGGCCAGCTGCCTGCAGGATTTCCATGAATATCAAAATGCTGCCCAGGGACAAGCTGCCACTTGTGCCAACTTGGGCTGCTTTGAGAGTGCCCACGGAGCTCTTCAAACTGAGCCAAAGTATGTGGGATTTCGGGTTTTGTTTTCCCGGGCAGAAGCCTTTGTCAGTACCAAGTAGGCCCTCAGCCCTTAGAGGCAGTCTGCCTGCTGGATTTCCACGAATATCAAGATGCCACCCAGGGACAAGCTGCCACCTGTGCCAACTCGGGCTGCTTTGAGAGTGCCCATGGAGCTCTGCAAAGTTAGACCAGGAACTTGCCTTGGTGAGTTTTGTTTCCCCGGGCAGAAGCATTTGCAGTACCAGGCAGGCTCTCGGAACTTCAGGGCCGTCTGCCTGCTGGATTTCCACGAATATCAAGATGCTGCCCAGGGACAAGCTGCCACTTGTGCCAACTCGCGCTGCTTTGGGGGTGCCCACGGAGCTCTGCAAACTGAGACCATAACCTAGGGTTGTGGGTTTTGTTTTCTCGGGCAGAAGCCACTCTCAGTACCAGGTAGGCCCTTGTTCCTCAGGGGCAGTCTGCCTGCTGAATTTCCACGAATATCAAGATGCTGCCCAGGGACAAGCTGCCACCTGTGCCAGCTCGGGCTGCATTGAGGGTGCCCACGGAGCTCTAAAAACTGAGACAGGGTACATGGGTTTATGGGTTATGTTTCCCCGGGCAGAAGCCATTGTAAGTACCAGGTAGGCCCTCGGCCCTTAGGGGCAGGCTGGCAGCAAGACTTCCACGAATATCAAGATGCCGCCCAGGGACAAGCTGCCACCTGTGCCAACTCACGCTGCTTTGAGAGTGCCCACGGATCTCTTCAAACTGAGCCAAAGTATGTGGGGTTTCGGGCTTTTTTTTCCCGGGCAGAACCCTTTGTCAGTACCAAGTAGGACCTCGGCCCTTAGAGGCAGTCTGCCTGCTGGATTTCCACGAATATCAAGATGCCGCCCAGGAACAAGCTGCCACCTGTGACAACTTGGGCTGCTTTGAGAGTACCCATGGTGCTCTACAAACAGAAACCAGGAGCGTGGGATGGTGAGGTTTTTTTTTTCCTCGGCAGAAGCCTTTGTCAGTACCAGGTAGGCCCTCGGCCCTTCATGGCTGGCTGCCTGCTGGATTTCCACGAATATCAAGATGCCGCCCAGGGATATTCTGCCACCTGTGCCAACTCGGGCTGCTTTGAGAGTGCCCATGGAGCTCTGCAAACTGAGACCGGGACCGTGGGGTTCTGAGTTTTGTTTTCCCGGCAGAAGCCTTTGTCAGTACCAGGTAGGCCTTCGGCCCTATGGGTCCGATTGCAGGCTGGATTTCCCCGAATAACAAGATGCCGCCCAGGGACAAGCTGCCACCTGTGCCAACTCGGGCTGCTTTGAGAGTGCCCATGGAGCTCTTCAAACCGTGGCCTGGAACGTCGGGTAATGTGTCTTGTTTTGCTGGGTAGAAGACTATCTCTGTACTAGGTCGGCCTTCCACCCTTAGCGGCCGGCTCCCCGCTGGATTTGCCTGAATATCACGGTGCCGTCCCGGGTCAAGCTGCCACCTGTGCCAACTCGGGCTGCTTTGAGAGTGCCCATGGAGCTCTACAAACTGAGACCAGCAACGTGGGATGGTGAGCTTTGTTTTTCTGGGAAGAAGCCTTTGTCAGTACCAGGTAGGCCCTCGGCCCTAAGGGGCCTGTTGCCTCCTGGATATCCACAAATATCAAGATGCCTCTCAGGGACAAGCTGCCACCTGTGCTAGCTCTGGCTGCTTTGAGAGTGCCCACGGAACTCTGCAAACTGAGACTAAGACCTTGGGGTGGTGGGTTTTTTTCTCCTTGGGCAGTATAATGCACAATACCTAGGTGTCCCTAAGCACGTTGATGCTTGGTGCCTGCTCGATTTCTGTATTAATCAGGATGCCATCCAATTAAAGGCTGATAGCTGTGCCAACGTTGGGTGCTTGCACAGTGCCCACAGAGCTCTGCAAACTGAGACCTAGACGGTGAGGTGTTGAGTTTTTTTTCCTGGGCTGTTGCCCGCACAGTACTTTTGTGGCCATTTGGGGCCTGAGACCAGGAAGGTGAGGTGGTGAGTTTGGTTTCCCTGGGAAAAAGCTCACCACATTTTTTGGATGGGCCTTGCGTGCAGGCCCCGGTTGGCTGCTGTAATGCCGCATTGATCAAGATCTAGCTCACGTACAACCTGCCACCTGTGCCACCTCAGGCTGCTCTCACAGTGCCTGTGGATACAACGCTCTGTTTGACTCTTAGAGGTCTAATTACAAGCTGTGTTTGATAAATTCTGAGTGTGGTAAATGAATGTGTTCTAGGAGTGTGAGATCCTTGAAATAGTATAATTTTTGATTTTCTTATGGTTGGAAGATCGTTTTACAAGCATAATGGGAATACTCCTTTTTTTAGGTACTTTTTCTTCTAGAAAGTATACCATAAGTGTTTTCTAATATTAAATGACAGAGCAGCCCGTTGATCCTTTACTGGAAATTTTTCCTATTTTTCAAAAATAACAGAAAAAAGCTCTTGCAAAAATAAGGGGGAAAAATTGCTTTAAAAAGTATTTCATTACAGCTTTTAAAGGCAATTAAAGTGCACCCATTGCTGATGGGAAGCCGATAACTGGTTAAACATGTATTCACTTGTTATGTCTCTCTAAAGAAATACTCTAACATCAAGCAATTAATCCCTTCCATCATAGTTTTAACCTCTTTCCTAGTTTAAATGTCAATGAAAAACATCATGAAGAACTCCATCTGTATCTCTCCGATTCATCTTACATACAAAGCAACTATTTTTCCACCGGTTTGCTTGATGGTCTGCTTACTGCATTCAGCATTTTTTGGCATGCTTTTTTGCTTCTTTCTGCTGTCAATACTGGCCAATACATGCCATCTGCCAATGGTAGGATTTCTCTCACCTAAGCATATGGATTGAATCTTTAAGATCACTTTCGATAAAATGGATAAAAAAGGAGTTGTTTGATTCCACCTAACATTGAGTCTCTTGGTAAAGGTCACCTGGAGAAAAGTTTTTGCTTCTAGAATTCAACTCATGGATTGAAATATTTGAGAAGACTGATAGGCACTGGAGCATGGAGACACCTTCAGCCTCTGTGGATATAAAGCCCAGATTAAAATGATCAATTCTCTCAACTTGATGGACTGTACTGAGCAGAATTCTGACTAGAATCTCTTTCACACATAGAACACCCTGTTCAAGACACATGGTAAGATGAAGCTCACCTCCGGTTCCCTGCAGGTATTTGTATTTCTAATGAGTCTTTGGGATGCCTAGGTGATTTTCAGATGTCTAAAGATGAGACAAAGCCCACGACTTTCTCAAGACCTGGAACCATCTCCCTAGAAGCTGCAAAACACACAATGCCTCACTTGTGTCAAATTTGCCAAAGCAAGGACTAGAGCAAGAACTGGATGCAAAATACTTACACAGAGATGATAGTTTTTACGATATTCATCAGATATTCTTCACATGGGAAGAGTCTTTGAACTCTTCTGTGATAGAACCCCAAAACTAAATGTTTTTTTTTTCATTGAGCACTCTTCTTGATGCAATTCTTCAACTTGGCATGGCTTAATTCAATAGCATCCAAGTCAGAGAAAAATTGATAAAGGCAGATAGGAAAGAAAATTAGAAATTCGTTACTCAGAGTGTGAGTAGGAAGACAGGGAGCCATTCAAAAGAATAAGGAAACAAAACAGGAGCAGTGAAAATGAGACACATCCTGCATCTTTCCGGCGGGGAAGATGGATTATTTAATTAGTGACAAAATTAGAAGAGCCTGAACATTTGCTGTCCCACAACAGGAACAGAAAAACCATTGGGCACGCACATAATAGCCAAAGAAACATAACAAAGAGAAGGAAATACAGAGAATAGGAAAAAGAAGTAAGACGCTTTTTTCAATCATTGAAATTCAGGTGGTGTATCATTCTAATACACTTTTTTATACAGTAAAAGAGTAGTTATATACAGTCGGGTAAATTGCAGCTATGTATCATTTTTAGACAGGAAATGTTTTCCAAGAAACATGTACCAGATTATATATACAAGTTCCTGACTGCCAAAGAAGAAAGTACAAAACAGCAAACACTTGGGTAAAGTCCCAGGAACCAGAGATCAAGATCTACACCGATATAAGGAGAGCGGTGAGTTTTTCAAGAAGCAAAAGCGAATGCAGCTGACTGTGCTTGTGGATGAAAAGCTGTGGGATTTTTTGCAATTCCATTAAGAGCGCACAAAAGCGCGGTGCTCGGCTGCCTCATGCTTCGCATGCTGCGAGATGCACAGAAATTAAGATGAGCAAGGTTCTTCAGCTTTGCCCTTTTTCAGCAGCTGCGCCACACCGATGGACTGGAATATCTCTCGAGATGTTTTCCTTTCTCAAGAATGTATTGTTGCTGTGTCTTGACCGCACAAGGATAAGTATGAAGAGATCATAGCCATCTCGAAATAAATTCGCCGCTTTATTAAAAAGATAAATGCTTCAACAATGCGCAGCCACGACAAAAATCAGGGCCAAGACTGGGAGACGTTTGCTGTGCTGGCACCCAATTTCTGTCGGCGAAAAGTCATGGAGAAGCTTTTGGCTTGGATGCAGACGACGAGAGAGGCAGAAGACGGAGGTACGGGGCTGTCCGGAGCGAAGTGCCGCTGGCCGGCGTCTTTCGCCCGAAGCAGCGCGCCGGAGCGCACCGCCACCGGCACAAGCAGCAGTGCGCGAAGTAGCGGCTCTTTCGCTTTCGCTAGACGGAGAGCCGGCAGCTTGCAGGAGGTGAAGAAGCAAGCCGCACAACAGCAGCATTGTGGGCGCAGCTCTCTTACTGCTGCGGGATGGTGGATTGCCACTCGCATGCCTTTGAAAATCACGTTAGCATGCGAATGGAAGAAGTTTTTGGACAACTTTGCAATGCATCTTGCTAGTGCTCCTGCAACGCTCCGTGGAAACTCTTGCGGGTCTCTTTGCGCTGCGAGATGCAAAGAACTGGGTGAACTCGTCAAGCAAGATCGGAAGATGTTTGCAGTGCTGGCACACTTTCTCTCTCGGCGAGAAGTCATGGAGAAGCTTTAGGCTAGGATGCAGACGACGAGAGAGGCAGAAGACGGAGGTACGGGGCTGTCCGGAGCGAAGTGCCGCTGGCCGGCGTCTTTCGCCCGAAGCAGCGCTCCGGAGCGCACCGCCACCGGCACAAGCAGCAGTGCGCGAAGTAGCGGCTCTTTCGCTTTCGCTAGACGGAGAGCCGGCAGCTTGCAGGAGGTGAAGAAGCAAGCCGCACAACAGCAGCATTGAGGGCGCAGCTCTCGAACTGCTGCGGGATGGTGGATTGCCATTCGTATGCCTATGAAAATCACGTTAGCATGCGAATGGAAGAAGTTTTTGGACAACTTTGCAATGCATCTTGCTAGTGCTCCTGCAACGCTCCGTGGAAACTCTTGCGGGTCTCTTTGAGCTGCGAGATGCAAAGAACTGGGTGAACTCGTCAAGCAAGATCGGAAGATGTTTGCAGTGCTGGCACACTTTCTCTCTCGGCGAGAAGTCATGGAGAAGCTTTTGGCTAGGATGCAGACGACGAGAGAGGCAGAAGACGGAGGTACGGGGCTATCCGGAGCGAAGTGCCGCTGGCCGGCGTCTTTCGCCCGAAGCAGCGCTCCGGAGCGCACCGCCACCGGCACAAGCAGCAGTGCGCGAAGTAGCGGCTCTTTCGCTTTCGCTAGACGGAGAGCCGGCAGCTTGCAGGAGGTGAAGAAGCAAGCCGCACAACAGCAGCATTGTGGGCGCAGCTCTCTTACTGCTGCGGGATGGTGGATTGCCACTCGTATGCCTTTGAAAATCACGTTAGCATGCGAATGGAAGAAGTTTTTGGACAACTTTGCAATGCATCTTGCTAGTGCTCCTGCAACGCTCCGTGGAAACTCTTGCGGGTCTCTTTGCTCTGCGAGATGCAAAGAACTGGGTGAACTCGTCAAACAAGATCGGAAGATGTTTGCAGTGCTGGCACACTTTCTCTCTCGGCGAGAAGTCATGGAGAAGCTTTTGGCTAGGATGCAGACGACGAGAGAGGCAGAAGACGGAGGTACGGGGCTATCCGGAGCGAAGTGCCGCTGGCCGGCGTCTTTCGCCCGAAGCAGCGCTCCGGAGCGCACCGCCACCGGCACAAGCAGCAGTGCGCGAAGTAGCGGCTCTTTCGCTTTCGCTAGACGGAGAGCCGGCAGCTTGCAGGAGGTGAAGAAGCAAGCCGCACAACAGCAGCATTGAGGGCGCAGCTCTCTTACTGCTGCGGGATGGTGGATTGCCATTCGTATGCCTATGAAAATCACGTTAGCATGCGAATGGAAGAAGTTTTTGGACAACTTTGCAATGCATCTTGCTAGTGCTCCTGCAACGCTCCGTGGAAACTCTTGCGGGACTCTTTGAGCTGCGAGATGCAAAGAACTGGGTGAACTCGTCAAGCAAGATCGGAAGATGTTTGCAGAGCTGGCACACTTTCTCTCTCGGCGAGAAGTCATGGAGAAGCTTTTGGCTTGGATGCAGACGACGAGAGAGGCAGAAGACGGAGGTACGGGGCTGTCCGGAGCGAAGTGCCGCTGGCCGGCGTCTTTCGCCCGAAGCAGCGCTCCGGAGCGCACCGCCACCGGCACAAGCAGCAGTGCGCGAAGTAGCGGCTCTTTCGCTTTCGCTAGACGGAGAGCCGGCAGCTTGCAGGAGGTGAAGAAGCAAGCCGCACAACAGCAGCATTGTGGGCGCAGCTCTCGAACTGCTGCGGGATGGTGGATTGCCACTCGTATGCCTTTGAAAATCACGTTAGCATGCGAATGGAAGAAGTTTTTGGACAACTTTGCAATGCATCTTGCTAGTGCTCCTGCAACGCTCCGTGGAAACTCTTGCGGGTCTCTTTGAGCTGCGAGATGCAAAGAACTGGGTGAACTCGTCAAGCAAGATCGGAAGATGTTTGCAGTGCTGGCACACTTTCTCTCTCGGCGAGAAGTCATGGAGAAGCTTTTGGCTTGGATGCAGACGACGAGAGAGGCAGAAGACGGAGGTACGGGGCTGTCCGGAGCGAAGTGCCGCTGGCCGGCGTCTTTCGCCCGAAGCAGCGCTCCGGAGCGCACCGCCACCGGCACAAGCAGCAGTGCGCGAAGTAGCGGCTCTTTCGCTTTCGCTAGACGGAGAGCCGGCAGCTTGCAGGAGGTGAAGAAGCAAGCCGCACAACAGCAGCATTGTGGGCGCAGCTCTCGAACTGCTGCGGGATGGTGGATTGCCACTCGTATGCCTTTGAAAATCACGTTAGCATGCGAATGGAAGAAGTTTTTGGACAACTTTGCAATGCATCTTGCTAGTGCTCCTGCAACGCTCCGTGGAAACTCTTGCGGGTCTCTTTGCGCTGCGAGATGCAAAGAACTGGGTGAACTCGTCAAGCAAGATCGGAAGATGTTTGCAGTGCTGGCACACTTTCTCTCTCGGCGAGAAGTCATGGAGAAGCTATTGGCTAGGATGCAGACGACGAGAGAGGCAGAAGACGGAGGTACGGGGCTATCCGGAGCGAAGTGCCGCTGGCCGGCGTCTTTCGCCCGAAGCAGCGCTCCGGAGCGCACCGCCACCGACACAAGCAGCAGTGCGCGAAGTAGCGGCTCTTTCGCTTTCGCTAGACGGAGAGCCGGCAGCTTGCAGGAGGTGAAGAAGCAAGCCGCACAACAGCAGCCCACTGTGGCTGGCTGGTTGCTAGATTTCCACGAATTTCAAGTTGCCACCAAGGGACAGGCTGCCACCAGTGCCAAGTCAGGCTGCTTGCAGAGTGCCTAAAGAGCTCTGCCAACTGAGACCAGGAACGTGGGCTGGTGAGTTTTGTATTCCGGGGCAGAAGCTGTGTCAGTATCAGGTAGGCCCTCAGTCCTTAGGGGCCGTCTGCCTGCTGGATTTCCGCCAATATCAAGATGCCGCCCAGGGACAAGCTGCCACCTGTGCCAACTCAGGCTGCTTTGAGTGTGCCCATGGAGTTCTGCAATCTGAGACCAGGCACGTGGTGTGGTGAGCTTAGTTTACCTGGGCAGAAGCCTTTGTCAGTACCAGGTAGGCCTTCGCCCTTCGGGGCCAGCTGCCTGCTGGGTTTTTGCGAATCTGAAGATGCTGCCCAGGGACAAGCTGCCACCTGTGCCAACTCGCGCTGCCTTGAGAGTGCCCATGGAGCTCTGCAAACTGAGACCATTAACGTGGGTTGGTCTGTTTTGTTTCCCTGGGCAGAAGCATTTGTCAGTACCAGGTAGGCCCTTGGCACTTATGGGCCGGCTGCCGGCTGGATTTCCACGAATATCAAGATGCCGCCCAGGGACAAGCTGCCACCTGTGCCAACTCGGGCTGCTTTAAGAGTGCCCACAGAGCTCTGCAAACTGAGACCCGGAACGTGGGGTGGTGGGGTTTTTTTTCCTGGGCAGAAGCCTTTGTCAGTACCAGGTAGGCACTCAGTCCTTAGGGGCCGTCGGCCTGCCGGATTTCGACGAATATCAAGATGCTGCCCAGGGACAAGCTGCCACCTGTGGCAACTCACGCTGATTTTAGAGTACCCATGGAGCTCTGCAAACTGAGACCATGAACGTGTGTTGGCGAATTTTGTTTAACTGGGCAGAAGCCTTTGTCTGTTCCAGGTAGGCCCACGGCCCTTAGGGGCCGTCTGCCTGCTGGATTTCCGCCAATACCAAGATGCCGCCCAGGGACAAGCTGCCACCTGTGCTAACTCGGTCTGCTTTGAGAGTGCCCATGGAGCTCTGCAAACTGAGACCTGGAACGTGGGGTGGTGGATTTTGTTTCCCTGGGCAGAAGCCTTTGTCAGTACCAGGTAGGCCCTTGTTCCTCAGGGGCAGGCTGGCGGCTCAATTTCCACGAATATCAAGATGCTGCCCAGGGACAAGCTGCCACTTGTGCCAACTCGCGCTGCTTTGAGGGTGCCCATGGAGCTCTGCAGACTGAGACCAGGAACGTAGGATTGTGGGTTTTGTTTTCCCGGGCAGAAGCCTCTCTCAGTGCCAGGTAGGCCCTTGTTCCTTAGGGGCAGGCTGGCAGGAAGATTTCCACGAATATCAAGATGCTGCCCAGGGACAAGCTGCCACCTGTGCCAACTCGGGCTGCTTTGAGAGTGCCCATGGACCTCTGCAAACTGAGACCATGAACCTGGGGTGCTGAGTTTTGTTTCCCTGGGCAGAAGCATTTGCAGTACCAGGTAGGCCCTTGGTCTTTAAGGGCAGGCAGCCTGCTGGATTTCCATGAATATCAAGATGCTGCCAAAGGACAAGCTGCCACCTGTGCCAACTCGCGCTGCTTTGAGAGTGCCCTTGGAGCTCTGCAAAGTGAGACCAGGAACGTGCGTTGGTGAGTTTTGTTTCCCCGGGCAGAAGCATTTGTCAGTACCAGGTAGGCCCTCGGAATTTCAGGGCCGACTGCCTGCTGGATTTCCACGAATATCAAGATGCTGCCCAGGGACAAGCTGCCACCTGTGCCAACTCGGGCTGCTTTGATGGTGCCCATGGAGCTCTGCAAACTGAGACCAGGAACGTGGGGTGCTGGGTTTTGTTTCCCCGGGCAGAAGCCTTTGTCAGTACCCTTGTTCCTTAGGTCGGCCCTTGGCCCTTGGGGGCCGGCTGCCTGCAGGATTTCCACAAATATCTAGATGCCCACCCAGGGACAAGCTGCCACCTGTGCCAACTCACGCTGCTTTGAGAGTGCCCATGGAGCTCTGCAAACTGAGACCAGAAACGTGGGGTGCTGGGTTTTGTTTTCCAGGGCAGAAGCCTTTGTCAGTACCAAGTAGGCCCTTGTTCCTTAGGGACAGCCTGGAAGCAAGATTTCCCCGAATATCAAAATGCTGCCCAGGGATATTCTGCCACCTGTGCCAACTCGGGCTGCTTTGAGAGTGCCCACGGAGTTCTTCAAACTGAGACCAGGAACGTGGGTTTGTCGGTGTTGTTTTCCCGGGCAGAAACATTTGCAGGACCAGGTAGGCCCTCGGCCCTTTGGGGGAGGCTGGCACCAGGATTTCCACGAAAATCAAGTTTCCGCCCAGGGACAAGCTGCCACCTTTGCCAACTCACGCTGCTTTGAGAGTGCCCACGGAGCTCTGCAAACTGTGACCAGGACTGTGGGGTGCTGAGTTTTGTTTTCCCGGGCAGAAGTATTTGTCAGTACTAGGTAGGCCCACGGTCTTTCAGGGCCGTCAGCCTGCTGAATTTCCACGAATATCAGGATGCTGCCCACGGAGGAGCTGCCACCTGTGCCAACTCGGGCTGCTTTGAGAGTGCCCATGGTGCTCTGCAAACTGAGACCAGAAACGTGGGGTGCTGGGTTTTGTTTTCCAGGGCAGAAGCCTTTGTCAGTACCAGGAGGGTCCTTGTTCCTTATGGGCAGTCTGCCTGCTGGATTTCCACGAATATCAAGATGCTGCCGAGGGACAAGCTGCCACCTGTGCCAACTCGGGCTGCTTTGAGAGTGCCCATGGAGCTCTGCAAACTGGGACCAGGAAAGTGGTGTTCTGAGTATTGTTGTCCCGGTCAGAAGCCTTTGTCAGTGTCAGGTCGGCCCTTGTTCCACAGGGGCAGGCTGCCTGCTGGATTTCCACGAATATCAAGATGCCGCCCAGGGACAAGCTGCCACCTGTGCCAACTCGGGCTGCTTTGAGAGTGCCCATGGAGCTCTGCAAACTGAGACCTGGAACGTGGGGTGGTGGGTTTTGTTTCCCCGGGCAGAAGCCTTTGTCAGTACCAGGTCAAGCCTTGGCCCTTGGGGGCCGGCTGCCTGCAGGATTTCCACAAATATCAAGATGCCGCCCAGGGACAAGCTGCCACCTGTGCCAACTCGGGCTGCTTTGAGAGTGCCCACGGTGCTCTGCAAACTGAGATGTGGAACGTGGGGTGGTGGATTTTGTTTCCCTGGGCAGAAGCCTTTGTCAGTACCAGGAAGGCCCTTGTTCCTTAGGGGCAGGCTGCCTGCAGGATTTCCACGAATATCAAGATGCTGCCCAGGGACAAGCTGCCACCTGTGCCAACTCGTGCTGCTTTGAGAGTGCCCATGGAGCTCTGCAAACTGAGACCATGAACCTGGGGTGCTGAGTTTTGTTTCTCCGGGCAGAAGCATTTGAAGTGCCAGGTACGCCCTCGGTCCTTAAGGGCAGGCAGCCTGCTGGATTTCCATGAATATCAAGATGCTGCCGAGGGACAAGCTGCCACCTGTGCCAACTCGCGCTGCTTTGAGAGTGCCCATGGTGCTCTGCAAACTGAGACCAGAAACGTGGTGTTCTGAGTTTTGTTTTCCCGGGCAGAAGCCTTTGTCAGTACCAGGTCGGCCCTTGGCCCTTGGGGGCCAGCTGCCTGCAGGATTTCCACGAATATCAAAATGCTGCCCAGGGACAAGCTGCCACTTGTGCCAACTTGGGCTGCTTTGAGAGTGCCCACGGAGCTCTTCAAACTGAGCCAAAGTATGTGGGATTTCGGGTTTTGTTTTCCCGGGCAGAAGCCTTTGTCAGTACGAAGTAGGCCCTCAGCCCTTAGAGGCAGTCTGACTGCTGGATTTCCACGAATATCAAGATGCCACCCAGGGACAAGCTGCCACCTGTGCCAACTCGGGCTGCTTTGAGAGTGCCCATGGAGCTCTGCAAAGTTAGACCAGGAACTTGCCTTGGTGAGTTTTGTTTCCCCGGGCAGAAGCATTTGCAGTACCAGGCAGGCTCTCGGAACTTCAGGGCCGCCTGCCTGCTGGATTTCCACGAATATCAAGATGCTGCCCAGGGACAAGCTGCCACTTGGGCCAACTCGCGCTGCTTTGGGGGTGCCCACGGAGCTCTGCAAACTGAGACCATAACCTAGGGTTGTGGGTTTTGTTTTCTCGGGCAGAAGCCTCTCTCAGTACCAGGTATGCCCTTGTTCCTTAGGGGCAGGCTGCCTGCTGAATTTCCACGAATATCAAGATGCTGCCCAGGGACAAGCTGCCACCTGTGCCAGCTCGGGCTGCTTTGAGGGTGCCCACGGAGCTCTAAAAACTGAGACAGGGTACATGGGGTTATGGGTTATGTTTCCCCGGGCAGAAGCCATTGTAAGTACCAGGTAGGCCCTCGGCCCTTAGGGGCAGGCTGGCAGCAAGACTTCCACGAATATCAAGATGCCGCCCAGGGACAAGCTGCCACCTGTGCCAACTCACGCTGCTTTGAGAGTGCCCACGGATCTCTTCAAACTGAGCCAAAGTATGTGGGGTTTCGGGTTTTTTTTTCCCGGGCAGAACCCTTTGTCAGTACCAAGTAGGACCTCGGCCCTTAGAGGCAGTCTGCCTGCTGGATTTCCACGCATATCTAGATGCCGCCCAGGAACAAGCTGCCACCTGTGCCAACTTGTGCTGCTTTGAGAGTGCCCATGGAGCTCTGCAAACTGAGACCATGAACCTGGGGTGCTGAGTTTTGTTTCTCCGGGCAGAAGCATTTGAAGTGCCAGGTACGCCCTCGGTCCTTAAGGGCAGGCAGCCTGCTGGATTTCCACGAATATCAAGATGCTGCCCAGGGACAAGCTGCCACCTGTGCCAACTCGCGCTGCTTTGAGAGTGCCCATGGTGCTCTGCAAACTGAGACCAGAAACGTGGTGTTCTGAGTTTTGTTTTCCCGGGCAGAAGCCTTTGTCAGTACCAGGTCGGCCCTTGGCCCTTGGGGGCCAGCTGCCTGCAGGATTTCCACGAATATCAAAATGCTGCCCAGGGACAAGCTGCCACTTGTGCCAACTCGGGCTGCTTTGAGAGTGCCCACGGAGCTCTTCAAACTGAGAGAAAGTATGTGGGGTTATGGGTTTTGTTTTCCCGGGCAGAAGCCTTTGTCAGTACGAAGTAGGCCCTCAGCCCTTAGAGGCAGTCTGACTGCTGGATTTCCACGAATATCAAGATGCCACCCAGGGACAAGCTGCCACCTGTGCCAACTCGGGCTGCTTTGAGAGTGCCCATGGAGCTCTGCAAAGTTAGACCAGGAACTTGCCTTGGTGAGTTTTGTTTCCCCGGGCAGAAGCATTTGCAGTACCAGGCAGGCTCTCGGAACTTCAGGGCCGCCTGCCTGCTGGATTTCCACGAATATCAAGATGCTGCCCAGGGACAAGCTGCCACTTGGGCCAACTCGCGCTGCTTTGGGGGTGCCCACGGAGCTCTGCAAACTGAGACCATAACCTAGGGTTGTGGGTTTTGTTTTCTCGGGCAGAAGCCTCTCTCAGTACCAGGTAGGCCCTTGTTCCTTAGGGGCAGGCTGCCTGCTGAATTTCCACGAATATCAAGATGCTGCCCAGGGACAAGCTGCCACCTGTGCCAGCTCGGGCTGCTTTGAGGGTGCCCACGGAGCTCTAAAAACTGAGACAGGGTACATGGGGTTATGGGTTATGTTTCCCCGGGCAGAAGCATTTGTCAGTACCAGGTAGGCCCTCGGCCCTTAGGGGCAGGCTGGCAGCAAGACTTCCACGAATATCAAGATGCCGCCCAGGGACAAGCTGCCACCTGTGCCAACTCACGCTGCTTTGAGAGTGCCCACGGATCTCTTCAAACTGAGCCAAAGTATGTGGGGTTTCGGGGTTTTTTTTCCCGGGCAGAACCCTTTGTCAGTACCAAGTAGGACCTCGGCCCTTAGAGGCAGTCTGCCTGCTGGATTTCCACGCATATCTAGATGCCGCCCAGGAACAAGCTGCCACCTGTGCCAACTTGGGCTGCTTTGAGAGTACCCATGGTGCTCTACAAACAGAAACCAGGAGCGTGGGATGGTGAGTTTTTTTTTTTCCTCGGCAGAAGCCTTTGTCAGTACCAGGTAGGCCCTCGGCCCTTCATGGCTGGCTGCCTGCTGGATTTCCACGAATATCAAGATGCCGCCCAGGGATATTCTGCCACCTGTGCCAACTCGGGCTGCTTTGAGAGTGCCCATGGAGCTCTGCAAACTGAGACCGGGACCGTGGGGTTCTGAGTTTTGTTTTCCCGGCAGAAGCCTTTGTCAGTACCAGGTAGGCCTTCGGCCCTATGGGTCCGATTGCAGGCTGGATTTCCCCGAATAACAAGATGCCGCCCAGGGACAAGCTGCCACCTGTGCCAACTCGGGCTGCTTTGAGAGTGCCCATGGAGCTCTTCAAATTGTGGCCTGGAACGTCGGGTAGTGTGTCTTGTTTTGCTGGGTAGAAGACTATCTCTGTACTAGGTCGGCCCTCCACCCTTAGCGGCCGGCTCCCCGCTGGATTTGCCCGAATATCACGGTGCCGTCCCGGGTCAAGCTGCCACCTGTGCCAACTCGGGCTGCTTTGAGAGTGCCCATGGAGCTCTACAAACTGAGACCAGCAACGTGGGATGGTGAGCTTTGTTTTTCTGGGAAGAAGCCTTTGTCAGTACCAGGTAGGCCCTCGGCCCTAAGGGGCCTGTTGCCTCCTGGATATCCACAAATATCAAGATGCCTCTCAGGGACAAGCTGCCACCTGTGCTAGCTCTGGCTGCTTTGAGAGTGCCCACGGAACTCTGCAAACTGAGACTAAGACCTTGGGGTGGTGGGTTTTTTTCTCCTTGGGCAGTATAATGCACAATACCTAGGTGTCCCTAAGCACGTTGATGCTTGGTGCCTGCTCGATTTCTGTATTAATCAGGATGCCATCCAATTAAAGGCTGATAGCTGTGCCAACGTTGGGTGCTTGCACAGTGCCCACAGAGCTCTGCAAACTGAGACCTAGACGGTGAGGTGTTGAGTTTTTTTTCCTGGGCTGTTGCCCGCACAGTACTTTTGTGGCCATTTGGGGCCTGAGACCAGGAAGGTGAGGTGGTGAGTTTGGTTTCCCTGGGAAAAAGCTCACCACATTTTTTGGATGGGCCTTGCGTGCAGGCCCCGGTTGGCTGCTGTAATGCCGCATTGATCAAGATCTAGCTCACGTACAACCTGCCACCTGTGCCACCTCAGGCTGCTCTCACAGTGCCTGTGGATACAACGCTCTGTTTGACTCTTAGAGGTCTAATTACAAGCTGTGTTTGATAAATTCTGAGTGTGGTAAATGAATGTGTTCTAGGAGTGTGAGATCCTTGAAATAGTATAATTTTTGATTTTCTTATGGTTGGAAGATCGTTTTACAAGCATAATTGGAATACTCCTTTTTTTAGGTACTTTTTCTTCTAGAAAGTATACCATAAGTGTTTTCTAATATTAAATGACAGAGCAGCCCGTTGATCCTTTACTGGAAATTTTTCCTATTTTTCAAAAATAACAGAAAAAAGCTCTTGCAAAAATAAGGGGAAAAAATTGCTTTAAAAAGTATTTCATTACAGCTTTTAAAGGCAATTAAAGTGCACCCATTGCTGATGGGAAGCCGATAACTGGTTAAACATGTATTCACTTGTTATGTCTCTCTAAAGAAATACTCTAACATCAAGCAATTAATCCCTTCCATCATAGTTTTAACCTCTTTCCTAGTTTAAATGTCAATGAAAAACATCATGAAGAACTCCATATGTATCTCTCCGATTCATCTTACATACAAAGCAACTATTTTTCCACCGGTTTGCTTGATGGTCTGCTTACTGCATTCAGCATTTTTTGGCATGCTTTTTTGCTTCTTTCTGCTGTCAATACTGGCCAATACATGCCATCTGCCAATGGTAGGATTTCTCTCACCTAAGCATATGGATTGAATCTTTAAGATCACTTTCGATAAAATGGATAAAAAAGGAGTTGTTTGATTCCACCTAACATTGAGTCTCTTGGTAAAGGTCACCTGGAGAAAAGTTTTTGCTTCTAGAATTCAACTCATGGATTGAAATATTTGAGAAGACTGATAGGCACTGGAGCATGGAGACACCTTCAGCCTCTGTGGATATAAAGCCCAGATTAAAATGATCAATTCTCTCAACTTGATGGACTGTACTGAGCAGAATTCTGACTAGAATCTCTTTCACACATAGAACACCCTGTTCAAGACACATGGTAAGATGAAGCTCACCTCCGGTTCCCTGCAGGTATTTGTATTTCTAATGAGTCTTTGGGATGCCTAGGTGATTTTCAGATGTCTAAAGATGAGACAAAGCCCACGACTTTCTCAAGACCTGGAACCATCTCCCTAGAAGCTGCAAAACACACAATGCCTCACTTGTGTCAAATTTGCCAAAGCAAGGACTAGAGCAAGAACTGGATGCAAAATACTTACACAGAGATGATAGTTTTTACGATATTCATCAGATATTCTTCACATGGGAAGAGTCTTTGAACTCTTCTGTGATAGAACCCCAAAACTAAATGTTTTTTTTTTCATTGAGCACTCTTCTTGATGCAATTCTTCAACTTGGCATGGCTTAATTCAATAGCATCCAAGTCAGAGAAAAATTGATAAAGGCAGATAGGAAAGAAAATTAGAAATTCGTTACTCAGAGTGTGAGTAGGAAGACAGGGAGCCATTCAAAAGAATAAGGAAACAAAACAGGAGCAGTGAAAATGAGACACATCCTGCATCTTTCCGGCGGGGAAGATGGATTATTTAATTAGTGACAAAATTAGAAGAGCCTGAACATTTGCTGTCCCACAACAGGAACAGAAAAACCATTGGGCACGCACATAATAGCCAAAGAAACATAACAAAGAGAAGGAAATACAGAGAATAGGAAAAAGAAGTAAGACGCTTTTTTCAATCATTGAAATTCAGGTGGTGTATCATTCTAATACACTTTTTTATACAGTAAAAGAGTAGTTATATACAGTCGGGTAAATTGCAGCTATGTATCATTTTTAGACAGGAAATGTTTTCCAAGAAACATGTACCAGATTATATATACAAGTTCCTGACTGCCAAAGAAGAAAGTACAAAACAGCAAACACTTGGGTAAAGTCCCAGGAACCAGAGATCAAGATCTACACCGATATAAGGAGAGCGGTGAGTTTTTCAAGAAGCAAAAGCGAATGCAGCTGACTGTGCTTGTGGATGAAAAGCTGTGGGATTTTTTGCAATTCCATTAAGAGCGCACAAAAGCGCGGTGCTCGGCTGCCTCATGCTTCGCATGCTGCGAGATGCACAGAAATTAAGATGAGCAAGGTTCTTCAGCTTTGCCCTTTTTCAGCAGCTGCGCCACACCGATGGACTGGAATATCTCTCGAGATGTTTTCCTTTCTCAAGAATGTATTGTTGCTGTGTCTTGACCGCACAAGGATAAGTATGAAGAGATCATAGCCATCTCGAAATAAATTCGCCGCTTTATTAAAAAGATAAATGCTTCAACAATGCGCAGCCACGACAAAAATCAGGGCCAAGACTGGGAGACGTTTGCTGTGCTGGCACCCAATTTCTGTCGGCGAAAAGTCATGGAGAAGCTTTTGGCTTGGATGCAGACGACGAGAGAGGCAGAAGACGGAGGTACGGGGCTGTCCGGAGCGAAGTGCCGCTGGCCGGCGTCTTTCGCCCGAAGCAGCGCGCCGGAGCGCACCGCCACCGGCACAAGCAGCAGTGCGCGAAGTAGCGGCTCTTTCGCTTTCGCTAGACGGAGAGCCGGCAGCTTGCAGGAGGTGAAGAAGCAAGCCGCACAACAGCAGCATTGTGGGCGCAGCTCTCTTACTGCTGCGGGATGGTGGATTGCCACTCGTATGCCTTTGAAAATCACGTTAGCATGCGAATGGAAGAAGTTTTTGGACAACTTTGCAATGCATCTTGCTAGTGCTCCTGCAACGCTCCGTGGAAACTCTTGCGGGTCTCTTTGCGCTGCGAGATGCAAAGAACTGGGTGAACTCGTCAAACAAGATCGGAAGATGTTTGCAGTGCTGGCACACTTTCTCTCTCGGCGAGAAGTCATGGAGAAGCTTTTGGCTTGGATGCAGACGACGAGAGAGGCAGAAGACGGAGGTACGGGGCTGTCCGGAGCGAAGTGCCGCTGGCCGGCGTCTTTCGCCCGAAGCAGCGCTCCGGAGCGCACCGCCACCGGCACAAGCAGCAGTGCGCGAAGTAGCGGCTCTTTCGCTTTCGCTAGACGGAGAGCCGGCAGCTTGCAGGAGGTGAAGAAGCAAGCCGCACAACAGCAGCATTGTGGGCGCAGCTCTCTTACTGCTGCGGGATGGTGGATTGCCACTCGCATGCCTTTGAAAATCACGTTAGCATGCGAATGGAAGAAGTTTTTGGACAACTTTGCAATGCATCTTGCTAGTGCTCCTGCAACGCTCCGTGGAAACGCTTGCGGGTCTCTTTGCGCTGCGAGATGCAAAGAACTGGGTGAACTCGTCAAACAAGATCGGAAGATGTTTGCAGTGCTGGCACACTTTCTCTCTCGGCGAGAAGTCATGGAGAAGCTTTAGGCTAGGATGCAGACGACGAGAGAGGCAGAAGACGGAGGTACGGGGCTATCCGGAGCGAAGTGCCGCTGGCCCGCGTCTTTCGCCCGAAGCAGCGCTCCGGAGCGCACCGCCACCGGCACAAGCAGCAGTGCGCGAAGTAGCGGCTCTTTCGCTTTCGCTAGACGGAGAGCCGGCAGCTTGCAGGAGGTGAAGAAGCAAGCCGCACAACAGCAGCCTTGTGTGCGCAGCTCTCTTACTGCTGCGGGATGGTGGATTGCCATTCGTATGCCTTTGAAAATCACGTTAGCATGCGAATGGAAGAAGTTTTTGGACAACTTTGCAATGCATCTTGCTAGTGCTCCTGCAACGCTCCGTGGAAACTCTTGCGGGTCTCTTTGCGCTGCGAGATGCAAAGAACTGGGTGAACTCGTCAAGCAAGATCGGAAGATGTTTGCAGTGCTGGCACACTTTCTCTCTCGGCGAGAAGTCATGGAGAAGCTATTGGCTAGGATGCAGACGACGAGAGAGGCAGAAGACGGAGGTACGGGGCTATCCGGAGCGAAGTGCCGCTGGCCGGCGTCTTTCGCCCGAAGCAGCGCTCCGGAGCGCACCGCCACCGGCACAAGCAGCAGTGCGCGAAGTAGCGGCTCTTTCGCTTTCGCTAGACGGAGAGCCGGCAGCTTGCAGGAGGTGAAGAAGCAAGCCGCACAACAGCAGCATTGAGGGCGCAGCTCTCGAACTGCTGCGGGATGGTGGATTGCCACTCGCATGCCTTTGAAAATCACGTTAGCATGCGAATGGAAGAAGTTTTTGGACAACTTTGCAATGCATCTTGCTAGTGCTCCTGCAACGCTCCGTGGAAACTCTTGCGGGTCTCTTTGCGCTGCGAGATGCAAAGAACTGGGTGAACTCGTCAAACAAGATCGGAAGATGTTTGCAGTGCTGGCACACTTTCTCTCTCGGCGAGAAGTCATGGAGAAGCTTTTGGCTTGGATGCAGACGACGAGAGAGGCAGAAGACGGAGGTACGGGGCTGTCCGGAGCGAAGTGCCGCTGGCCGGCGTCTTTCGCCCGAAGCAGCGCTCCGGAGCGCACCGCCACCGGCACAAGCAGCAGTGCGCGAAGTAGCGGCTCTTTCGCTTTCGCTAGACGGAGAGCCGGCAGCTTGCAGGAGGTGAAGAAGCAAGCCGCACAACAGCAGCCCACTGTGGCTGGCTGGTTGCTAGATTTCCACGAATTTCAAGTTGCCACCAAGGGACAGGCTGCCACCAGTGCCAAGTCAGGCTGCTTGCAGAGTGCCTAAAGAGCTCTGCCAACTGAGACCAGGAACGTGGGCTGGTGAGTTTTGTATTCCGGGGCAGAAGCTGTGTCAGTATCAGGTAGGCCCTCAGTCCTTAGGGGCCGTCTGCCTGCTGGATTTCCGCCAATATCAAGATGCCGCCCAGGGACAAGCTGCCACCTGTGCCAACTCAGGCTGCTTTGAGTGTGCCCATGGAGTTCTGCAATCTGAGACCAGGCACGTGGTGTGGTGAGCTTAGTTTACCTGGGCAGAAGCCTTTGTCAGTACCAGGTAGGCCTTCGCCCTTCGGGGCCAGCTGCCTGCTGGGTTTTTGCGAATCTGAAGATGCTGCCCAGGGACAAGCTGCCACCTGTGCCAACTCGCGCTGCCTTGAGAGTGCCCATGGAGCTCTGCAAACTGAGACCATTAACGTGGGTTGGTCTGTTTTGTTTCCCTGGGCAGAAGCATTTGTCAGTACCAGGTAGGCCCTTGGCACTTATGGGCCGGCTGCCGGCTGGATTTCCACGAATATCAAGATGCCGCCCAGGGGCAAGCTGCCACCTGTGCCAACTCGGGCTGCTTTAAGAGTGCCCACAGAGCTCTGCAAACTGAGACCCGGAACGTGGGGTGGTGGGTTTTTTTTTCCTGGGCAGAAGCCTTTGTCAGTACCAGGTAGGCACTCAGTCCTTAGGGGCCGTCGGCCTGCCGGATTTCGACGAATATCAAGATGCTGCCCAGGGACAAGCTGCCACCTGTGGCAACTCACGCTGATTTTAGAGTACCCATGGAGCTCTGCAAACTGAGACCATGAACGTGTGTTGGCGAATTTTGTTTAACTGGGCAGAAGCCTTTGTCTGTTCCAGGTAGGCCCACGGCCCTTAGGGGCCGTCTGCCTGCTGGATTTCCGCCAATACCAAGATGCCGCCCAGGGACAAGCTGCCACCTGTGCTAACTCGGTCTGCTTTGAGAGTGCCCATGGAGCTCTGCAAACTGAGACCTGGAACGTGGGGTGGTGGATTTTGTTTCCCTGGGCAGAAGCCTTTGTCAGTACCAGGTAGGCCCTTGTTCCTCAGGGGCAGGCTGCCGGCTGGATTTCCACGAATATCAAGATGCTGCCCAGGGACAAGCTGCCACTTGTGCCAACTCGCGCTGCTTTGAGGGTGCCCATGGAGCTCTGCAGACTGAGACCAGGAACGTAGGATTGTGGGTTTTGTTTTCCCGGGCAGAAGCCTCTCTCAGTGCCAGGTAGGCCCTTGTTCCTTAGGGGCAGGCTGGCAGGAAGATTTCCACGAATATCAAGATGCTGCCCAGGGACAAGCTGCCACCTGTGCCAACTCGGGCTGCTTTGAGAGTGCCCATGGACCTCTGCAAACTGAGACCATGAACCTGGGGTGCTGAGTTTTGTTTCCCTGGGCAGAAGCATTTGCAGTACCAGGTAGGCCCTTGGTCTTTAAGGGCAGGCAGCCTGCTGGATTTCCATGAATATCAAGATGCTGCCAAAGGACAAGCTGCCACCTGTGCCAACTCGCGCTGCTTTGAGAGTGCCCTTGGAGCTCTGCAAAGTGAGACCAGGAACGTGCGTTGGTGAGTTTTGTTTCCCCGGGCAGAAGCATTTGTCAGTACCAGGTAGGCCCTCGGAATTTCAGGGCCGACTGCCTGCTGGATTTCCACGAATATCAAGATGCTGCCCAGGGACAAGCTGCCACCTGTGCCAACTCGGGCTGCTTTGATGGTGCCCATGGAGCTCTGCAAACTGAGACCAGAAACGTGGGGTGCTGGGTTTTGTTTCCCCGGGCAGAAGCCTTTGTCAGTACCAGGTACGCCCTTGGCCCTTGGGGGCCGGCTGCCTGCAGGATTTCCACAAATATCTAGATGCCGCCCAGGGACAAGCTGCCACCTGTGCCAACTCACGCTGCTTTGAGAGTGCCCATGGAGCTCTGCAAACTGAGACCAGGAACGTGGGGTGCTGGGTTTTGTTTTCCAGGGCAGAAGCCTTTGTCAGTACCAAGTAGGCCCTTGTTCCTTAGGGACAGCCTGGAAGCAAGATTTCCCCGAATATCAAAATGCTGCCCAGGGATATTCTGCCACCTGTGCCAACTCGGGCTGCTTTGAGAGTGCCCACGGAGTTCTTCAAACTGAGACCAGGAACGTGGGTTTGTCGGTGTTGTTTTCCCGGGCAGAAACATTTGCAGGACCAGGTAGGCCCTCGGCCCTTTGGGGGAGGCTGGCACCAGGATTTCCACGAAAATCAAGTTTCCGCCCAGGGACAAGCTGCCACCTTTGCCAACTCACGCTGCTTTGAGAGTGCCCACGGAGCTCTGCAAACTGTGACCAGGACCGTGGGGTGCTGAGTTTTGTTTTCCCGGGCAGAAGTATTTGTCAGTACTAGGTAGGCCCACGGTCTTTCAGGGCCGTCAGCCTGCTGAATTTCCACGAATATCAGGATGCTGCCCACGGAGGAGCTGCCACCTGTGCCAACTCGGGCTGCTTTGAGAGTGCCCATGGTGCTCTGCAAACTGAGACCAGAAACGTGGGGTGCTGGGTTTTGTTTTCCAGGGCAGAAGCCTTTGTCAGTACCAGGAGGGTCCTTGTTCCTTATGGGCAGTCTGCCTGCTGGATTTCCACGAATATCAAGATGCTGCCGAGGGACAAGCTGCCACCTGTGCCAACTCGGGCTGCTTTGAGAGTGCCCATGGAGCTCTGCAAACTGGGACCAGGAAAGTGGTGTTCTGAGTATTGTTGTCCCGGTCAGAAGCCTTTGTCAGTGTCAGGTCGGCCCTTGTTCCACAGGGGCAGGCTGCCTGCTGGATTTCCACGAATATCAAGATGCCACCCAGGGACAAGCTGCCACCTGTGCCAACTCGGGCTGCTTTGAGAGTGCCCATGGAGCTCTGCAAACTGAGACCTGGAACGTGGGGTGGTGGGTTTTGTTTCCCCGGGCAGAAGCCTTTGTCAGTACCAGGTCAAGCCTTGGCCCTTGGGGGCCGGCTGCCTGCAGGATTTCCACAAATATCAAGATGCCGCCCAGGGACAAGCTGCCACCTGTGCCAACTCGGGCTGCTTTGAGAGTGCCCACGGTGCTCTGCAAACTGAGATGTGGAACGTGGGGTGGTGGATTTTGTTTCCCTGGGCAGAAGCCTTTGTCAGTACCAGGAAGGCCCTTGTTCCTTAGGGGCAGGCTGCCTGCAGGATTTCCACGAATATCAAGATGCTGCCCAGGGACAAGCTGCCACCTGTGCCAACTCGTGCTGCTTTGAGAGTGCCCATGGAGCTCTGCAAACTGAGACCATGAACCTGGGGTGCTGAGTTTTGTTTCTCCGGGCAGAAGCATTTGAAGTGCCAGGTACGCCCTCGGTCCTTAAGGGCAGGCAGCCTGCTGGATTTCCATGAATATCAAGATGCTGCCGAGGGACAAGCTGCCACCTGTGCCAACTCGCGCTGCTTTGAGAGTGCCCATGGTGCTCTGCAAACTGAGACCAGAAACGTGGTGTTCTGAGTTTTGTTTTCCCGGGCAGAAGCCTTTGTCAGTACCAGGTCGGCCCTTGGCCCTTGGGGGCCAGCTGCCTGCAGGATTTCCACGAATATCAAAATGCTGCCCAGGGACAAGCTGCCACTTGTGCCAACTCGGGCTGCTTTGAGAGTGCCCACGGAGCTCTTCAAACTGAGCCAAAGTATGTGGGATTTCGGGTTTTGTTTTCCCGGGCAGAAGCCTTTGTCAGTACGAAGTAGGCCCTCAGCCCTTAGAGGCAGTCTGACTGCTGGATTTCCACGAATATCAAGATGCCACCCAGGGACAAGCTGCCACCTCTGCCAACTCGGGCTGCTTTGAGAGTGCCCATGGAGCTCTGCAAAGTTAGACCAGGAACTTGCCTTGGTGAGTTTTGTTTCCCCGGGCAGAAGCATTTGCAGTACCAGGCAGGCTCTCGGAACTTCAGGGCCGCCTGCCTGCTGGATTTCCACGAATATCAAGATGCTGCCCAGGGACAAGCTGCCACTTGGGCCAACTCGCGCTGCTTTGGGGGTGCCCACGGAGCTCTGCAAACTGAGACCATAACCTAGGGTTGTGGGTTTTGTTTTCTCGGGCAGAAGCCTCTCTCAGTACCAGGTATGCCCTTGTTCCTTAGGGGCAGGCTGCCTGCTGAATTTCCACGAATATCAAGATGCTGCCCAGGGACAAGCTGCCACCTGTGCCAGCTCGGGCTGCTTTGAGGGTGCCCACGGAGCTCTAAAAACTGAGACAGGGTACATGGGGTTATGGGTTATGTTTCCCCGGGCAGAAGCATTTGTCAGTACCAGGTAGGCCCTCGGCCCTTAGGGGCAGGCTGGCAGCAAGACTTCCACGAATATCAAGATGCCGCCCAGGGACAAGCTGCCACCTGTGCCAACTCACGCTGCTTTGAGAGTGCCCACGGATCTCTTCAAACTGAGCCAAAGTATGTGGGGTTTCGGGTTTTTTTTTCCCGGGCAGAACCCTTTGTCAGTACCAAGTAGGACCTCGGCCCTTAGAGGCAGTCTGCCTGCTGGATTTCCACGCATATCTAGATGCCGCCCAGGAACAAGCTGCCACCTGTGCCAACTCGTGCTGCTTTGAGAGTGCCCATGGAGCTCTGCAAACTGAGACCATGAACCTGGGGTGCTGAGTTTTGTTTCTCCGGGCAGAAGCATTTGAAGTGCCAGGTACGCCCTCGGTCCTTAAGGGCAGGCAGCCTGCTGGATTTCCACGAATATCAAGATGCTGCCGAGGGACAAGCTGCCACCTGTGCCAACTCGCGCTGCTTTGAGAGTGCCCATGGTGCTCTGCAAACTGAGACCAGAAACGTGGTGTTCTGAGTTTTGTTTTCCCGGGCAGAAGCCTTTGTCAGTACCAGGTCGGCCCTTGGCCCTTGGGGGCCAGCTGCCTGCAGGATTTCCACGAATATCAAAATGCTGCCCAGGGACAAGCTGCCACTTGTGCCAACTCGGGCTGCTTTGAGAGTGCCCACGGAGCTCTTCAAACTGAGCCAAAGTATGTGGGATTTCGGGTTTTGTTTTCCCGGGCAGAAGCCTTTGTCAGTACGAAGTAGGCCCTCAGCCCTTAGAGGCAGTCTGCCTGCTGGATTTCCACGAATATCAAGATGCCACCCAGGGACAAGCTGCCACCTGTGCCAACTCGGGCTGCTTTGAGAGTGCCCATGGAGCTCTGCAAAGTTAGACCAGGAACTTGCCTTGGTGAGTTTTGTTTCCCCGGGCAGAAGCATTTGCAGTACCAGGCAGGCTCTCGGAACTTCAGGGCCGCCTGCCTGCTGGATTTCCACGAATATCAAGATGCTGCCCAGGGACAAGCTGCCACTTGGGCCAACTCGCGCTGCTTTGGGGGTGCCCACGGAGCTCTGCAAACTGAGACCATAACCTAGGGTTGTGGGTTTTGTTTTCTCGGGCAGAAGCCTCTCTCAGTACCAGGTAGGCCCTTGTTCCTTAGGGGCAGGCTGCCTGCTGAATTTCCACGAATATCAAGATGCTGCCCAGGGACAAGCTGCCACCTGTGCCAGCTCGGGCTGCTTTGAGGGTGCCCACGGAGCTCTAAAAACTGAGACAGGGTACATGGGGTTATGGGTTATGTTTCCCCGGGCAGAAGCATTTGTCAGTACCAGGTAGGCCCTCGGCCCTTAGGGGCAGGCTGGCAGCAAGACTTCCACGAATATCAAGATGCCGCCCAGGGACAAGCTGCCACCTGTGCCAACTCACGCTGCTTTGAGAGTGCCCACGGATCTCTTCAAACTGAGCCAAAGTATGTGGGGTTTCGGGGTTTTTTTTCCCGGGCAGAACCCTTTGTCAGTACCAAGTAGGACCTCGGCCCTTAGAGGCAGTCTGCCTGCTGGATTTCCACGCATATCTAGATGCCGCCCAGGAACAAGCTGCCACCTGTGCCAACTTGGGCTGCTTTGAGAGTACCCATGGTGCTCTACAAACAGAAACCAGGAGCGTGGGATGGTGAGTTTTTTTTTTTCCTCGGCAGAAGCCTTTGTCAGTACCAGGTAGGCCCTCGGCCCTTCATGGCTGGCTGCCTGCTGGATTTCCACGAATATCAAGATGCCGCCCAGGGATATTCTGCCACCTGTGCCAACTCGGGCTGCTTTGAGAGTGCCCATGGAGCTCTGCAAACTGAGACCGGGACCGTGGGGTTCTGAGTTTTGTTTTCCCCGGCAGAAGCCTTTGTCAGTACCAGGTAGGCCTTCGGCCCTATGGGTCCGATTGCAGGCTGGATTTCCCCGAATAACAAGATGCCGCCCAGGGACAAGCTGCCACCTGTGCCAACTCGGGCTGCTTTGAGAGTGCCCATGGAGCTCTTCAAATTGTGGCCTGGAACGTCGGGTAGTGTGTCTTGTTTTGCTGGGTAGAAGACTATCTCTGTACTAGGTCGGCCCTCCACCCTTAGCGGCCGGCTCCCCGCTGGATTTGCCCGAATATCACGGTGCCGTCCCGGGTCAAGCTGCCACCTGTGCCAACTCGGGCTGCTTTGAGAGTGCCCATGGAGCTCTACAAACTGAGACCAGCAACGTGGGATGGTGAGCTTTGTTTTTCTGGGAAGAAGCCTTTGTCAGTACCAGGTAGGCCCTCGGCCCTAAGGGGCCTGTTGCCTCCTGGATATCCACAAATATCAAGATGCCTCTCAGGGACAAGCTGCCACCTGTGCTAGCTCTGGCTGCTTTGAGAGTGCCCACGGAACTCTGCAAACTGAGACTAAGACCTTGGGGTGGTGGGTTTTTTTCTCCTTGGGCAGTATAATGCACAATACCTAGGTGTCCCTAAGCACGTTGATGCTTGGTGCCTGCTCGATTTCTGTATTAATCAGGATGCCATCCAATTAAAGGCTGATAGCTGTGCCAACGTTGGGTGCTTGCACAGTGCCCACAGAGCTCTGCAAACTGAGACCTAGACGGTGAGGTGTTGAGTTTTTTTTCCTGGGCTGTTGCCCGCACAGTACTTTTGTGGCCATTTGGGGCCTGAGACCAGGAAGGTGAGGTGGTGAGTTTGGTTTCCCTGGGAAAAAGCTCACCACATTTTTTGGATGGGCCTTGCGTGCAGGCCCCGGTTGGCTGCTGTAATGCCGCATTGATCAAGATCTAGCTCACGTACAACCTGCCACCTGTGCCACCTCAGGCTGCTCTCACAGTGCCTGTGGATACAACGCTCTGTTTGACTCTTAGAGGTCTAATTACAAGCTGTGTTTGATAAATTATGAGTGTGTTAAATGAATGTGTTCTAGGAGTGTGAGATCCTTGAAATAGTATAATTTTTGATTTTCTTATGGTTGGAAGATCGTTTTACAAGCATAATGGGAATACTCCTTTTTTTAGGTACTTTTTCTTCTAGAAAGTATACCATAAGTGTTTTCTAATATTAAATGACAGAGCAGCCCGTTGATCCTTTACTGGAAATTTTTCCTATTTTTCAAAAATAACAGAAAAAAGCTCTTGCAAAAATAAGGGGAAAAAATTGCTTTAAAAAGTATTTCATTACAGCTTTTAAAGGCAATTAAAGTGCACCCATTGCTGATGGGAAGCCGATAACTGGTTAAACATGTATTCACTTGTTATGTCTCTCTAAAGAAATACTCTAACATCAAGCAATTAATCCCTTCCATCATAGTTTTAACCTCTTTCCTAGTTTAAATGTCAATGAAAAACATCATGAAGAACTCCATATGTATCTCTCCGATTCATCTTACATACAAAGCAACTATTTTTCCACCGGTTTGCTTGATGGTCTGCTTACTGCATTCAGCATTTTTTGGCATGCTTTTTTGCTTCTTTCTGCTGTCAATACTGGCCAATACATGCCATCTGCCAATGGTAGGATTTCTCTCACCTAAGCATATGGATTGAATCTTTAAGATCACTTTCGATAAAATGGATAAAAAAGGAGTTGTTTGATTCCACCTAACATTGAGTCTCTTGGTAAAGGTCACCTGGAGAAAAGTTTTTGCTTCTAGAATTCAACTCATGGATTGAAATATTTGAGAAGACTGATAGGCACTGGAGCATGGAGACACCTTCAGCCTCTGTGGATATAAAGCCCAGATTAAAATGATCAATTCTCTCAACTTGATGGACTGTACTGAGCAGAATTCTGACTAGAATCTCTTTCACACATAGAACACCCTGTTCAAGACACATGGTAAGATGAAGCTCACCTCCGGTTCCCTGCAGGTATTTGTATTTCTAATGAGTCTTTGGGATGCCTAGGTGATTTTCAGATGTCTAAAGATGAGACAAAGCCCACGACTTTCTCAAGACCTGGAACCATCTCCCTAGAAGCTGCAAAACACACAATGCCTCACTTGTGTCAAATTTGCCAAAGCAAGGACTAGAGCAAGAACTGGATGCAAAATACTTACACAGAGATGATAGTTTTTAAGATATTCATCAGATATTCTTCACATGGGAAGAGACTTTGAACTATTCCGTGATAGAACCCCAAAACTAAATTATTTTTTTTTTTTCATTGAGCACTCTTCTTGATGCAATTCTTCAACTTGGCATGGCTTAATTCAATAGCATCCAAGTCAGAGAAAAATTGATAAAGGCAGATAGGAAAGAAAATTAGAAATTCGTTACTCAGAGTGTGAGTAGGAAGACAGAGAGCCATTCAAAAGAATAAGGAAACAAAACAGGAGCAGTGAAAATGAGACACATCCTGCATCTTTCCGGCGGGGAAGATGGATTATTTAATTAGTGACAAAATTAGAAGAGCCTGAACATTTGCTGTCCCACAACAGGAACAGACTAACCATTGGGCACGCACATAATAGCCAAAGAAACATAACAAAGAGAAGGAAATACAGAGAATAGGAAAAAGAAGTAAGACGCTTTTTTCAATCAATGAAATTCAGGTGGTGTATCATTCTAATACACTTTTTTATACAGTAAAAGAGTAGTTATATACAGTCGGGTAAATTGCAGCTATGTATCATTTTTAGACAGGAAATGTTTTCCAAGAAACATGTACCAGATTATATATACAAGTTCCTGACTGCCAAAGAAGAAAGTACAAAACAGCAAACACTTGGGTAAAGTCCCAGGAACCAGAGATCAAGATCTACACCGATATAAGGAGAGCGGTGAGTTTTTCAAGAAGCAAAAGCGAATGCAGCTGACTGTGCTTGTGGATGAAAAGCTGTGGGATTTTTTGCAATTCCATTAAGAGCGCACAAAAGCGCGGTGCTCTGGCTGCCTCATGCTTCGCATGCTGCGAGATGCACAGAAATTAAGATGAGCAAGGTTCTTCAGCTTTGCCCTTTTTCAGCAGCTGCGCCACACCGATGGACTGGAATATCTCTCGAGATGTTTTCCTTTCTCAAGAATGTATTGTTGCTGTGTCTTGACCGCACAAGGATAAGTATGAAGAGATCATAGCCATCTCGAAATAAATTCGCCGCTTTATTAAAAAGATAAATGCTTCAACAATGCGCAGCCACGACAAAAATCAGGGCCAAGACTGGGAGGACGTTTGCTGTGCTGGCACCCAATTTCTGTCGGCGAAAAGTCATGGAGAAGCTTTTGGCTTGGATGCAGACGACGAGAGAGGCAGAAGACGGAGGTACGGGGCTGTCCGGAGCGAAGTGCCGCTGGCCGGCGTCTTTCGCCCCGAAGCAGCGCATCCGGAGCGCACCGCCACCGGCACAAGCAGCAGTGCGCGAAGTAGCGGCTCTTTCGCTTTCGCTAGACGGAGAGCCGGCAGCTTTGCAGGAGGTGAAGAAGCAAGCCGCACAACAGCAGCATTGTGGGCGCAGCTCTCTTACTGCTGCGGGATGGTGGATTGCCACTCGCATTGCCTTTGAATAAATCACGTTAGCATGCGAATGGAAGAAGTTTTTGGACAACTTTGCAATGCATCTTGCTAGTGCTCCTGCAACGCTCCGTGGAAACTCTTGCGGGTCTCTTTGCGCTGCGAGATGCAAAGAACTGGGTGAACTCGTCAAACAAGATCGGTAGATGTTTGCAGTGCTGGCACACTTTCTCTCTCGGCGAGAAGTCATGGAGAAGCTTTTGGCTAGGATGCAGACGACGAGAGAGGCAGAAGCACGGAGGTACGGGGCTATCCGGAGCGGAGTGCCGCTGGCCGGCGTCTTTCGCCCGAAGCAGCCGCTCCGGAGCGCACCGCCACCGGCACAAGCAGCAGTGCGCGAAGAAGCGGCTCTTTCGCCTTCGCTAGACGGAGAGCCGGCAGCTTGCAGGAGGTGAAGAAGCAAGCCGCACAACACCAGCCCACTGCGGCTAGCTGGTTGCTAGATTTCCACGAATTTCAAGTTGCCACCAAGGGACAGGCTGCACCACAGTGCCAAGTCAGGCTGCTTGCAGAGTGCCTAAAGAGCTCTGCCAACTGAGACCAGGAACGTGGGCTGGTGAGTTTTGTATTCCGGGGCAGAAGCTGTGTCAGTATCAGGTAGGCCCTCAGTCCTTAGGGGCCGTCTGCCTGCTGGATTTCTGCCAATATCAAGATGCCGCCCAGGGACAAAGCTGCCACCTGTGCCAACTCAGGCTGCTTTGAGTGTGCCCATGGAGTTCTGCAATCTGAGACCAGGCACGTGGTGTGGTGAGCTTAGTCAAACAAGATCGGAAGATGTTAGCAGTGCTGGCACACTTCTCTCTCGGCGAGAAGTCATGGAGAAGCTTTAGGCTAGGATGCAGACGACGAGAGAGGCAGAAGACGGAGGTACGGGGCTGTCCGGAGCGAAGTGCCGCTGGCCGGCGTCTTTCGCCCGAAGCAGCGCTCCGGAGCGCACCGCCACCGGCACAAGCAGCAGTGCGCGAAGAAGCGGCTCTTTCGCTTTCGCTAGACGGAGAGCCGGCAGCTTGCAGGAGGTGAAGAAGCAAGCCTCACAACAGCAGCATTGTGGGCGCAGCTCTCGAACTGCTGCGGGATGGTGGATTGCCACTCGTATGCCTTTGAAAATCACGTTAGCATGCGAATGGAAGAAGTTTTTGGACAACTTTGCAATGCATCTTGCTAGTGCTCCTGCAACACTCCGTGGAAACTCTTGCGGGTCTCTTTGCGCTGCGAGATGCAAAGAACTGGGTGAACTCGTCAAGCAAAATCGGTAGATGTTTGCAGTGCTGGCACACTTTCTCTCTCGGCGAGAAGTCATGGAGAAGCTTTTGGCTTGGATGCAGACGACGAGAGAGGCAGAAGACGGAGGTACGGGGCTGTCCGGAGCGAAGTGCCGCTGGCCGGCGTCTTTCGCCCGAAGCAGCGCTCCGGAGCGCACCGCCACCGGCACAAGCAGCAGTGCGCGAAGTAGCGGCTCTTTCGCTTTCGCTAGACGGAGAGCCGGAAGCTTGCAGGAGGTGAAGAAGCAAGCCGCACAACAGCAGCATTGTGGGCGCAGCTCTCTTACTGCTGCGGGATGGTGGATTGCCATTAGTATGCCTATGAAAATCACGTTAGCATGCGAATGGAAGAAGTTTTTGGACAACTTTGCAATGCATCTTGCTAGTGCTCCTGCAACGCTCCGTGGAAACTCTTGCGGGTCTCTTTGCGCTGCGAGATGCAAAGAACTGGGTGAACTCGTCAAACAAGATCGGTAGATGTTTGCAGCTGGCACACTTTCTCTCTCGGCGAGAAGTCAGGAGAAGCGGCTAGGATGCAGACGACGAGAGAGGCAGAAGACGGAGGTACGGGGCTGTCCGCGAAGTGCCGCTGGCCGGCGTCTTTCGCCCGAAGCAGCGCTCCGGAGCGCACCGCCACCGGCACAAGCAGCAGTGCGCGAAGAAGCGGCTCTTTCGCCTTCGGTAGACGGAGAGCCGGCAGCTTGCAGGAGGTGAAGAAGCAAGCCGCACAACACCAGCATTGTGGGCGCAGCTCTCTTACTGCTGCGGGATGGTGGATTGCCACTCGTATGCCTTTGGCATGCGAATGGAAGAAGTTTTTGGACAACTTTGCAATGATCTTGCTAGTGCTCCTGCAACACTCCGTGGAAACTCTTCGGGTCTCTTTGCGCTGCGAGATGCAAAGAACTGGGTGAACTCGTCAAGCAAGATCGGAAGATGGCACTGGCACACTTTCTCTCTCGGCGAGAAGTCATGGAGAAGCTTTAGGCTAGGATGCAGACGACGAGAGAGCAGAAGACGGAGGTACGGAGCTGTCCGGAGCGAAGTGCCGCTGGCCGGCGTCTTTCGCCCGAAGCAGCGCTCCGGAGCGCACCGCCACGGCACAAGCAGCAGTGCGCGAAGTAGCGGCTCTTTCGCTTTCGCTAGACGGAGAGCCGGCAGCTTGCAGGAGGTGAAGAAGCAAGCCGCACAACACCAGCCCACTGCGGCTAGCTGGTTGCTAGATTTCCCGAATTTCAAGTTGCCACCAAGGGACAGGCTCCACCAGTGCCAAGTCAGGCTGCTTGCAGAGTGCCTAAAGAGCTCTGCCAACTGTGGGCTGGTGAGTTTTGTATTCCGGGGCAGAAGCTGTGTCAGTATCAGGTAGGCCCTCAGTCCTTAGGGGCCGTCTGCCTGCTGGATTTCCGCCAATATCAAGATGCCGCCCAGGGACAAGCTGCCACCTGTGCCAACTCAGGCTGCTTTGAGTGTGCCCATGGAGTTCTGCAATCTGAGACCAGGCACGTGGTGTGGTGAGCTTAGTTTACCTGGGCAGAAGCCTTTGTCAGTACCAGGTAGGCCTTCGCCCTTCGGGGCCAGCTGCCTGCTGGGTTTTTGCGAATCTGAAGATGCTGCCCAGGGACAAGCTGCCACCTGTGCCAACTCGCGCTGCCTTGAGAGTGCCCATGGAGCTCTGCAAACTGAGACCATTAACGTGGGTTGGTCTGTTTTGTTTCCCTGGGCAGAAGCATTTGTCAGTACCAGGTAGGCGCTTGGCACTTATGGGCCGGCTGCCTGCTGGATTTCCGCCAATATCAAGATGCCGCCCAGGGGCAAGCTGCCACCTGTGCCAACTCGGGCTGCTTTAAGAGTGCCCACAGAGCTCTGCAAACTGAGACCCGGAACGTGGGGTGGTGGGTTTTTTTTTCCTGGGCAGAAGCCTTTGTCAGTACCAGGTAGAGCTCTCAGTCCTAGGGGCCGTCGGCCTGCGGATTTCGACGAATATCAAGATGCCGCCCAGGGACAAGCTGCCACCTGTGGCAACTCACGCTGATTTTAGAGTACCCATGGAGCTCTGCAAACTGAGACCATGAACGTGTGTTGGCGAATTTTGTTTAACTGGGCAGAAGCCTTTGTCTGTTCCAGGTAGGCCCACGGCCCTTAGGGGCCGTCTGCCTGCTGGATTTCCGCCAATACCAAGATGCCGCCCAGGGACAAGCTGCCACCTGTGCTAACTCGGTCTGCTTTGAGAGTGCCCATGGAGCTCTGCAAACTGAGATGTGGAACGTGGGGTGGTGGGTTTTGTTTCCCTGGGCAGAAGCCTTTGTCAGTACCAGGTAGGCCCTTGTTCCTCAGGGGCAGGCTGGCGCTCAATTTCCACGAATATCAAGATGCTGCCCAGGGACAAGCTGCCACTTGTGCCAACTCGCGCTGCTTTGAGGGTGCCCACGGAGCTCTGCAAACTGAGACCAGGAACGTAGGATTGTGGGTTATGTTTTCCCAGGCAGAAGCCTCTCTCAGTGCCAGGTAGGCCCTTGTTCCTTAGGGGCAGGCTGGCAGGAAGATTTCCACGAATATCAAGATGCTGCCCAGGGACAAGCTGCCACCTGTGCCAACTCGGGCTGCTTTGAGAGTGCCCATGGACCTCTGCAAACTGAGACCATGAACCTGGGGTGCTGAGTTTTGTTTCCCTGGGCAGAAGCATTTGCAGTACCAGGTAGGCCCTTGGTCTTTAAGGGCAGGCAGCCTGCTGGATTTCCATGAATATCAAGATGCTGCCAAAGGACAAGCTGCCACCTGTGCCAACTCGCGCTGCTTTGAGAGTGCCCTTGGAGCTCTGCAAAGTGAGACCAGGAACGTGCGTTGGTGAGTTTTGTTTCCCCGGGCAGAAGCATTTGTCAGTACCAGGTAGGCCCTCGGAATTTCAGGGCCGACTGCCTGCTGGATTTCCACGAATATCAAGATGCTGCCCAGGGACAAGCTGCCACCTGTGCCAACTCGGCTGCTTTGATGGTGCCCATGGAGCTCTGCAAACTGAGACCAGAAACGTGGGGTGCTGGGTTTTGTTTCCCCGGGCAGAAGCCTTTGTCAGTACCAGGTCGGCCCTTGGCCCTTGGGGGCCGGCTGCCTGCAGGATTTCCACAAATATCTAGATGCCACCCAGGGACAAGCTGCCACCTGTGCCAACTCACGCTGCTTTGAGAGTGCCCATGGAGCTCTGCAAACTGAGACCAGAAACGTGGGTGCTGGGTTTTGTTTTCCAGGGCAGAAGCCTTTGTCAGTACCAAGTAGGCCCTTGTTCCTTAGGGACAGCCTGGAAGCAAGATTTCCCCGAATATCAAAATGCTGCCCAGGGATATTCTGCCACCTGTGCCAACTCGGGCTGCTTTGAGAGTGCCCACGGAGTTCTTCAAACTGAGACCAGGAACGTGGGTTTGTCGGTGTTGTTTTCCCGGGCAGAAACATTTGCAGGACCAGGTAGGCCCTCGGCCCTTTGGGGGAGGCTGGCACCAGGATTTCCACGAAAATCAAGTTTCCGCCCAGGGACAAGCTGCCACCTTTGCCAACTCACGCTGCTTTGAGAGTGCCCACGGAGCTCTGCAAACTGTGACCAGGACTGTGGGGTGCTGAGTTTTGTTTTCCCGGCAGAAGTATTTGTCAGTACTAGGTAGGCCCACGGTCTTTCAGGGCCGTCAGCCTGCTGAATTTCCACGAATATCAGGATGCTGCCCACGGAGGAGCTGCCACCTGTGCCAACTCGGGCTGCTTTGAGAGTGCCCATGGTGCTCTGCAAACTGAGACCAGAAACGTGGGGTGCTGGGTTTTGTTTTCCAGGGCAGAAGCCTTTGTCAGTACCAGGAGGGTCCTTGTTCCTTATGGGCAGTCTGCCTGCTGGATTTCCACGAATATCAAGATGCTGCCGAGGGACAAGCTGCCACCTGTGCCAACTCGGGCTGCTTTGAGAGTGCCCATGGAGCTCTGCAAACTGGGACCAGGAAAGTGGTGTTCTGAGTATTGTTGTCCCGGTCAGAAGCCTTTGTCAGTGTCAGGTCGGCCCTTGTTCCACAGGGGCAGGCTGCCTGCTGGATTTCCACGAATATCAAGATGCCGCCCAGGGACAAGCTGCCACCTGTGCCAACTCGGGCTGCTTGAGAGTGCCCATGGAGCTCTGCAAACTGAGACCTGGAACGTGGGTGGTGGGTTTTGTTTCCCCGGGCAGAAGCCTTTGTCAGTACCAGGTCAAGCCTTGGCCCTTGGGGGCCGGCTGCCTGCAGGATTTCCACAAATATCAAGATGCCGCCCAGGGACAAGCTGCCACCTGTGCCAACTCACGCTGCTTTGAGAGTGCCCACGGTGCTCTGCAAACTGAGATGTGGAACGTGGGGTGGTGGATTTTGTTTCCCTGGGCAGAAGCCTTTGTCAGTACCAGGAAGGCCTTGTTCCTTAGGGGCAGGCTGCATGCAGGATTTCCACGAATATCAAGATGCTGCCCAGGGACAAGCTGCCACCTGTGCCAACTCGTGCTGCTTTGAGAGTGCCCATGGAGCTCTGCAAACTGAGACCATGAACCTGGGGTGCTGAGTTTTGTTTCTCCGGGCAGAAGCATTTGAAGTGCCAGGTACGCCCTCGGTCCTTAAGGGCAGGCAGCCTGCTGGATTTCCATGAATATCAAGATGCTGCCGAGGGACAAGCTGCCACCTGTGCCAACTCGCGCTGCTTTGAGAGTGCCCATGGTGCTCTGCAAACTGAGACCAGAAACGTGGTGTTCTGAGTTTTGTTTTCCCGGGCAGAAGCCTTTGTCAGTACCAGGTCGGCCCTTGGCCCTTGGGGGCCAGCTGCCTGCAGGATTTCCACGAATATCAAAATGCTGCCCAGGGACAAGCTGCCACTTGTGCCAACTTGGGCTGCTTTGAGAGTGCCCACGGAGCTCTTCAAACTGAGCCAAAGTATGTGGGATTTCGGGTTTTGTTTTCCCGGGCAGAAGCCTTTGTCAGTACGAAGTAGGCCCTCAGCCCTTAGAGGCAGTCTGACTGCTGGATTTCCACGAATATCAAGATGCCACCCAGGGACAAGCTGCCACCTGTGCCAACTCGGGCTGCTTTGAGAGTGCCCATGGAGCTCTGCAAAGTTAGACCAGGAACTTGCCTTGGTGAGTTTTGTTTCCCCGGGCAGAAGCATTTGCAGTACCAGGCAGGCTCTCGGAACTTCAGGGCCGCCTGCCTGCTGGATTTCCACGAATATCAAGATGCTGCCCAGGGACAAGCTGCCACTTGGGCCAACTCGCGCTGCTTTGGGGGTGCCCACGGAGCTCTGCAAACTGAGACCATAACCTAGGGTTGTGGGTTTTGTTTTCTCGGGCAGAAGCCTCTCTCAGTACCAGGTATGCCCTTGTTCCTTAGGGGCAGGCTGCCTGCTGAATTTCCACGAATATCAAGATGCTGCCCAGGGACAAGCTGCCACCTGTGCCAGCTCGGGCTGCTTTGAGGGTGCCCACGGAGCTCTAAAAACTGAGACAGGGTACATGGGGTTATGGGTTATGTTTCCCCGGGCAGAAGCCATTGTAAGTACCAGGTAGGCCCTCGGCCCTTAGGGGCAGGCTGGCAGCAAGACTTCCACGAATATCAAGATGCCGCCCAGGGACAAGCTGCCACCTGTGCCAACTCACGCTGCTTTGAGAGTGCCCACGGATCTCTTCAAACTGAGCCAAAGTATGTGGGGTTTCGGGTTTTTTTTTCCCGGGCAGAACCCTTTGTCAGTACCAAGTAGGACCTCGGCCCTTAGAGGCAGTCTGCCTGCTGGATTTCCACGCATATCTAGATGCCGCCCAGGAACAAGCTGCCACCTGTGCCAACTTGTGCTGCTTTGAGAGTGCCCATGGAGCTCTGCAAACTGAGACCATGAACCTGGGGTGCTGAGTTTTGTTTCTCCGGGCAGAAGCATTTGAAGTGCCAGGTACGCCCTCGGTCCTTAAGGGCAGGCAGCCTGCTGGATTTCCACGAATATCAAGATGCTGCCCAGGGACAAGCTGCCACCTGTGCCAACTCGCGCTGCTTTGAGAGTGCCCATGGTGCTCTGCAAACTGAGACCAGAAACGTGGTGTTCTGAGTTTGTTTTCCCGGGCAGAAGCCTTTGTCAGTACCAGGTCGGCCCTTGGCCCTTGGGGGCCAGCTGCCTGCAGGATTTCCACGAATATCAAAATGCTGCCCAGGGACAAGCTGCCACTTGTGCCAACTCGGGCTGCTTTGAGAGTGCCCACGGAGCTCTTCAAACTGAGCCAAAGTATGTGGGATTTCGGGTTTTGTTTTCCCGGGCAGAAGCCTTTGTCAGTACGAAGTAGGCCCTCAGCCCTTAGAGGCAGTCTGACTGCTGGATTTCCACGAATATCAAGATGCCACCCAGGGACAAGCTGCCACCTGTGCCAACTCGGGCTGCTTTGAGAGTGCCCATGGAGCTCTGCAAAGTTAGACCAGGAACTTGCCTTGGTGAGTTTTGTTTCCCCGGGCAGAAGCATTTGCAGTACCAGGCAGGCTCTCGGAACTTCAGGGCCGCCTGCCTGCTGGATTTCCACGAATATCAAGATGCTGCCCAGGGACAAGCTGCCACTTGGGCCAACTCGCGCTGCTTTGGGGGTGCCCACGGAGCTCTGCAAACTGAGACCATAACCTAGGGTTGTGGGTTTTGTTTTCTCGGGCAGAAGCCTCTCTCAGTACCAGGTAGGCCCTTGTTCCTTAGGGGCAGGCTGCCTGCTGAATTTCCACGAATATCAAGATGCTGCCCAGGGACAAGCTGCCACCTGTGCCAGCTCGGGCTGCTTTGAGGGTGCCCACGGAGCTCTAAAACTGAGACAGGGTACATGGGGTTATGGGTTATGTTTCCCCGGGCAGAAGCATTTGTCAGTACCAGGTAGGCCCTCGGCCCTTAGGGGCAGGCTGGCAGCAAGACTTCCACGAATATCAAGATGCCGCCCAGGGACAAGCTGCCACCTGTGCCAACTCACGCTGCTTTGAGAGTGCCCACGGATCTCTTCAAACTGAGCCAAAGTATGTGGGGTTTCGGGGTTTTTTTTCCCGGGCAGAACCCTTTGTCAGTACCAAGTAGGACCTCGGCCCTTAGAGGCAGTCTGCCTGCTGGATTCCACGCATATCTAGATGCCGCCCAGGAACAAGCTGCCACCTGTGCCAACTTGGGCTGCTTTGAGAGTACCCATGGTGCTCTACAAACAGAAACCAGGAGCGTGGGATGGTGAGTTTTTTTTTTTCCTCGGCAGAAGCCTTTGTCAGTACCAGGTAGGCCCTCGGCCCTTCATGCTGGCTGCCTGCTGGATTTCCACGAATATCAAGATGCCGCCCAGGGATATTCTGCCACCTGTGCCAACTCGGGCTGCTTTGAGAGTGCCCATGGAGCTCTGCAAACTGAGACCGGGACCGTGGGGTTCTGAGTTTTGTTTTCCCGGCAGAAGCCTTTGTCAGTACCAGGTAGGCCTTCGGCCCTATGGGTCCGATTGCAGGCTGGATTTCCCCGAATAACAAGATGCCGCCCAGGGACAAGCTGCCACCTGTGCCAACTCGGGCTGCTTTGAGAGTGCCCATGGAGCTCTTCAAATTGTGGCCTGGAACGTCGGGTAGTGTGTCTTGTTTTGCTGGGTAGAAGACTATCTCTGTACTAGGTCGGCCCTCCACCCTTAGCGGCCGGCTCCCCGCTGGATTTGCCCGAATATCACGGTGCCGTCCCGGGTCAAGCTGCCACCTGTGCCAACTCGGGCTGCTTTGAGAGTGCCCATGGAGCTCTACAAACTGAGACCAGCAACGTGGGATGGTGAGCTTTGTTTTTCTGGGAAGAAGCCTTTGTCAGTACCAGGTAGGCCCTCGGCCCTAAGGGGCCTGTTGCCTCCTGGATATCCACAAATATCAAGATGCCTCTCAGGGACAAGCTGCCACCTGTGCTAGCTCTGGCTGCTTTGAGAGTGCCCACGGAACTCTGCAAACTGAGACTAAGACCTTGGGGTGGTGGGTTTTTTTCTCCTTGGGCAGTATAATGCACAATACCTAGGTGTCCCTAAGCACGTTGATGCTTGGTGCCTGCTCGATTTCTGTATTAATCAGGATGCCATCCAATTAAAGGCTGATAGCTGTGCCAACGTTGGGTGCTTGCACAGTGCCCACAGAGCTCTGCAAACTGAGACCTAGACGGTGAGGTGTTGAGGTTTTTTCCTGGGCTGTTGCCCGCACAGTACTTTTGTGGCCATTTGGGGCCTGAGACCAGGAAGGTGAGGTAGTGAGTTTGGTTTCCCTGGGAAAAAGCTCACCACATTTTTTGGATGGGCCTTGCGTGCAGGCCCCGGTTGGCTGCTGTAATGCCGCATTGATCAAGATCTAGCTCACGTACAAGCTGCCACCTGTGCCACCTCAGGCTGCTCTCACAGTGCCTGTGGATACAACGCTCTGTTTGACTCTTAGAGGTCTAATTACAAGCTGTGTTTGATAAATTATGAGTGTGTTAAATGAATGTGTTCTAGGAGTGTGGGATCCTTGAAATAGTATAATTTTTGATTTTCTTATGGTTGGAAGATCGTTTTACAAGCATAATGGGAATACTCCTTTTTTTAGGTACTTTTTCTTCTAGAAAGTATACCATAAGTGTGTTCTAATATTAAATGACAGAGCAGCCCGTTGATCCTTTACTGGAAATTTTTCCTATTTTTCAAAAATAACAGAAAAAAGCTCTTGCAAAAATAAGGGGAAAAATTGCTTTAAAAAGTATTTCATTACAGCTTTTAAAGGCAATTAAAGTGCACCCATTGCTGATGGGAAGCCGATAACTGGTTAAACATGTATTCACTTGTTATGTCTCTCTAAAGAAATACTCTAACATCAAGCAATTAATCCCTTCCATCATAGTTTTAACCTCTTTCCTAGTTTAAATGTCAATGAAAAACATCATGAAGAACTCCATATGTATCTCTCCGATTCATCTTACATACAAAGCAACTATTTTTCCACCGGTTTGCTTGATGGTCTGCTTACTGCATTCAGCATTTTTTGGCATGCTTTTTTGCTTCTTTCTGCTGTCAATACTGGCCAATACATGCCATCTGCCAATGGTAGGATTTCTCTCACCTAAGCATATGGATTGAATCTTTAAGATCACTTTCGATAAAATGGATAAAAAAGGAGTTGTTTGATTCCACCTAACATTGAGTCTCTTGGTAAAGGTCACCTGGAGAAAAGTTTTTGCTTCTAGAATTCAACTCATGGATTGAAATATTTGAGAAGACTGATAGGCACTGGAGCATGGAGACACCTTCAGCCTCTGTGGATCTAAAGCCCAGATTAAAATGATCAATTCTCTCAACTTGATGGACTGTACTGAGCAGAATTCTGACTAGAATCTCTTTCACACATAGAACACCCTGTTCAAGACACATGGTAAGATGAAGCTCACCTCCGGTTCCCTGCAGGTATTTGTATTTCTAATGAGTCTTTGGGATGCCTAGGTGATTTTCAGATGTCTAAAGATGAGACAAAGCCCACGACTTTCTCAAGACCTGGAACCATCTCCCTAGAAGCTGCAAAACACACAATGCCTCACTTGTGTCAAATTTGCCAAAGCAAGGACTAGAGCAAGAACTGGATGCAAAATACTTACACAGAGATGATAGTTTTTAAGATATTCATCAGATATTCTTCACATGGGAAGAGTCTTTGAACTCTTCTGTGATAGAACCCCAAAACTAAATGTTTTTTTTTTCATTGAGCACTCTTCTTGATGCAATTCTTCAACTTGGCATGGCTTAATTCAATAGCATCCAAGTCAGAGAAAAATTGATAAAGGCAGATAGGAAAGAAAATTAGAAATTCGTTACTCAGAGTGTGAGTAGGAAGACAGGGAGCCATTCAAAAGAATAAGGAAACAAAACAGGAGCAGTGAAAATGAGACACATCCTGCATCTTTCCGGCGGGGAAGATGGATTATTTAATTAGTGACAAAATTAGAAGAGCCTGAACATTTGCTGTCCCACAACAGGAACAGAAAAACCATTGGGCACGCACATAATAGCCAAAGAAACATAACAAAGAGAAGGAAATACAGAGAATAGGAAAAAGAAGTAAGACGCTTTTTTCAATCATTGAAATTCAGGTGGTGTATCATTCTAATACACTTTTTTATACAGTAAAAGAGTAGTTATATACAGTCGGGTAAATTGCAGCTATGTATCATTTTTAGACAGGAAATGTTTTCCAAGAAACATGTACCAGATTATATATACAAGTTCCTGACTGCCAAAGAAGAAAGTACAAAACAGCAAACACTTGGGTAAAGTCCCAGGAACCAGAGATCAAGATCTACACCGATATAAGGAGAGCGGTGAGTTTTTCAAGAAGCAAAAGCGAATGCAGCTGACTGTGCTTGTGGATGAAAAGCTGTGGGATTTTTTGCAATTCCATTAAGAGCGCACAAAAGCGCGGTGCTCGGCTGCCTCATGCTTCGCATGCTGCGAGATGCACAGAAATTAAGATGAGCAAGGTTCTTCAGCTTTGCCCTTTTTCAGCAGCTGCGCCACACCGATGGACTGGAATATCTCTCGAGATGTTTTCCTTTCTCAAGAATGTATTGTTGCTGTGTCTTGACCGCACAAGGATAAGTATGAAGAGATCATAGCCATCTCGAAATAAATTCGCCGCTTTATTAAAAAGATAAATGCTTCAACAATGTGCAGCCACGACAAAAATCAGGGCCAAAACTGGGAGACGTTTGCTGTGCTGGCACCCAATTTCTGTCGGCGAAAAGTCATGGAGAAGCTTTTGGCTTGGATGCAGACGACGAGAGAGGCAGAAGACGGAGGTACGGGGCTGTCCGGAGCGAAGTGCCGCTGGCCGGCGTCTTTCGCCCGAAGCAGCGCGCCGGAGCGCACCGCCACCGGCACAAGCAGCAGTGCGCGAAGTAGCGGCTCTTTCGCTTTCGCTAGACGGAGAGCCGGCAGCTTGCAGGAGGTGAAGAAGCAAGCCGCACAACAGCAGCATTGTGGGCGCAGCTCTCGAACTGCTGCGGGATGGTGGATTGCCACTCGTATGCCTTTGAAAATCACGTTAGCATGCGAATGGAAGAAGTTTTTGGACAACTTTGCAATGCATCTTGCTAGTGCTCCTGCAAAACTCCGTGGAAACTCTTGCGGGTCTCTTTGCGCTGCGAGATGCAAAGAACTGGGTGAACTCGTCAAGCAAGATCGGAAGATGTTTGCAGTGCTGGCACACTTTCTCTCTCGGCGAGAAGTCATGGAGAAGCTTTAGGCTAGGATGCAGACGACGAGAGAGGCAGAAGACGGAGGTACGGGGCTGTCCGGAGCGAAGTGCCGCTGGCCGGCGTCTTTCGCACGAAGCAGCGCTCCGGAGCGCACCGCCACCGGCACAAGCAGCAGTGCGCGAAGAAGCGGCTCTTTCGCTTTCGCTAGACGGAGAGCCGGCAGCTTGCAGGAGGTGAAGAAGCAAGCCGCACAACAGCAGCATTGTGGGCGCAGCTCTCTTACTGCTGCGGGATGGTGGATTGCCACTCGTATGCCTATGAAAATCACGTTAGCATGCGAATGGAAGAAGTTTTTGGACAACTTTGCAATGCATCTTGCTAGTGCTCCTGCAACGCTCCGTGGAAACTCTTGCGGGTCTCTTTGCTCTGCGAGATGCAAAGAACTGGGTGAACTCGTCAAACAAGATCGGAAGATGTTTGCAGTGCTGGCACACTTTCTCTCTCGGCGAGAAGTCAGGGAGAAGCTTTAGGCTAGGATGCAGACGACGAGAGAGGCAGAAGACGGAGGTACGGGGCTGTCCGGAGCGAAGTGCCGCTGGCCGGCGTCTTTCGCCCGAAGCAGCGCTCCGGAGCGCACCGCCACCGGCACAAGCAGCAGTGCGCGAAGTAGCGGCTCTTTCGCTTTCGCTAGACGGAGAGCCGGCAGCTTGCAGGAGGTGAAGAAGCAAGCCGCACAACAGCAGCATTGTGGGCGCAGCTCTCGAACTGCTGCGGGATGGTGGATTGCCATTAGTATGCCTATGAAAATCACGTTAGCATGCGAATGGAAGAAGTTTTTGGACAACTTTGCAATGCATCTTGCTAGTGCTCCTGCAACACTCCGTGGAAACTCTTGCGGGTCTCTTTGCGCTGCGAGATGCAAAGAACTGGGTGAACTCATCAAACAAGATCGGAAGATGTTTGCAGTGCTGGCACACTTTCTCTCTCGGCGAGAAGTCATGGAGAAGCTTTTGGCTAGGATGCAGACGACGAGAGAGGCAGAAGACGGAGGTACGGGGCTATCCGGAGCGAAGTGCCGCTGGCCGGCGTCTTTCGCCCGAAGCAGCGCTCCGGAGCGCACCGCCACCGGCACAAGCAGCAGTGCGCGAAGTAGCGGCTCTTTCGCTTTCGCTAGACGGAGAGCCGGCAGCTTGCAGGAGGTGAAGAAGCAAGCCGCACAACACCAGCCCACTGCGGCTAGCTGGTTGCTAGATTTCCACGAATTTCAAGTTGCCACCAAGGGACAGGCTGCCACCAGTGCCAAGTCAGGCTGCTTGCAGAGTGCCTAAAGAGCTCTGCCAACTGAGACCAGGAACGTGGGCTGGTGAGTTTTGTATTCCGGGGCAGAAGCTGTGTCAGTATCAGGTAGGCCCTCAGGGGCCGTCTGCCTGCTGGATTTCCGCCAATATCAAGATGCCGCACAGGGACAAGCTGCCACCTGTGCCAACTCAGGCTGCTTTGAGTGTGCCCATGGAGTTCTGCAATCTGAGACCAGGCACGTGGTGTGGTGAGCTTAGTTTACCTGGGCAGAAGCCTTTGTCAGTACCAGGTAGGCCTTCGCCCTTCGGGGCCAGATGCCTGCTGGGTTTTTGCGAATCTGAAGATGCTGCCCAGGGACAAGCTGCCACCTGTGCCAACTTGCGCTGCCTTGAGAGTGCCCATGGAGCTCTGCAAACTGAGACCATTAACGTGGGTTGGTCTGTTTTGTTTCCCTGGGCAGAAGCATTTGTCAGTACCAGGTAGGCCCTTGGCACTTATGGGCCGGCTGCCGGCTGGATTTCCGCCAATATCAAGATGCCGCCCAGGGGCAAGCTGCCACCTGTGCCAACTCGGGCTGCTTTGAGAGTGCCCACAGAGCTCTGCAAACTGAGACCCGGAACGTGGGGTGGTGGGTTTTTTTTTCCTGGGCAGAAGCCTTTGTCAGTACCAGGTAGGCTCTCAGTCCTTAGGGGCCGTCGGCCTGCCGGATTTCGACGAATATCAAGATGCCGCCCAGGGACAAGCTGCCACCTGTGGCAACTCACGCTGATTTTAGAGTACCCATGGAGCTCTGCAAAGTGAGACCATGAACGTGTGTTGGCGAATTTTGTTTACCTGGGCAGAAGCCTTTGTCTGTTCCAGGTAGGCCCACGGCCCTTAGGTGCCGTCTGCCTGCTGGATTTCCACCAATACCAAGATGCCGCCCAGGGACAAGCTGCCACCTGTGCTAAATCGATCTGCTTTGAGAGTGCCCATGGAGCTCTGCAAACTGAGATGTGGAACGTGGGGTGGTGGGTTTTGTTTCCCTGGGCAGAAGCCTTTGTCAGTACCAGGTAGGCCCTTGTTCCTCAGGGGCAGGCTGGCGGCTCAATTTCCACGAATATCAAGATGCTGCCCAGGGACAAGCTGCAACTTGTGCCAACTCGCGCTGCTTTGAGGGTGCCCACGGAGCTCTGCAAACTGAGACCAGGAACGTAGGATTGTGGGTTTTGTTTTCCCAGGCAGAAGCCTCTCTCAGTGCCAGGTAGGCCCTTGTTCCTTAGGGGCAGGCTGGCAGGAAGATTTCCACGAATATCAAGATGCTGCCCAGGGACAAGCTGCCACCTGTGCCAACTCGGGCTGCTTTGAGAGTGCCCATGGAGCTCTGCAAACTGAGACCATGAACCTGGGGTGCTGAGTTTTGTTTCCCTGGGCAGAAGCATTTGCAGTGCCAGGTAGGCCCTCGGTCTTTAAGGGCAGGCAGCCTGCTGGATTTCCATGAATATCAAGATGCTGCCAAAGGACAAGCTGCCACCTGTGCCAACTCGGGCTGCTTTGAGAGTGCCCTTGGAGCTCTGCAAAGTGAGACCAGGAACGTGCGTTGGTGAGTTTTGTTTCCCCGGGCAGAAGCATTTGTCAGTACCAGGTAGGCCCTCGGAATTTCAGGGCCGACTGCCTGCTGGATTTCCACGAATATCAAGATGCTGCCCAGGGACAAGCTGCCACCTGTGCCTACTCGGGCTGCTTTGATGGTGCCCATGGAGCTCTGCAAACTGAGACCAGAAACGTGGGGTGCTGGGTTTTGTTTCCCCTGGCAGAAGCCTTTGTCAGTACCAGGTCGGCCCTTGGCCCTTGGGGGCCGGCTGCCTGCAGGATTTCCACAAATATCAAGATGCCGCCCAGGGACAAGCTGCCACCTGTGCCAACTTGGGCTGCTTTGAGAGTGCCCATGGAGCTCTGCAAACTGAGATGTGGAATATGGGCTGGTGGGTTTTCTTTCCCCGGGCAGAAGCCTTTGTCAGTACCAGGAGAGTCCTTGTTCCTCAGGGGCAGGCTGCCGGCTGGATTTCCACGAATATCAAGATGCTGCCCAGGGACCAGCTGCCACTTGGGCCAACTCGTGCTGCTATGAGGGTGCCCACGGAGCTCTGCAAACTGAGACCAGGAACGTAGGACTGTGGGTTTTGTTTTCCCGGGCAGAAGCCTCTCTCAGTACCAGGTATGCCCTTGTTCCTTAGGTGCAGGCTGGCAGCAAGCTTTCCACGAATATCAAGATGCTGCCCAGGGATATTCTGCCACCTGTGCCAACTCGGGCTGCTTTGAGAGTGCCCACGGAGCTCTGCAAACTGAGACCATGAACCTGGGGTGCTGAGTTTTGTTTCTCCGGGCAGAAGCATTTGCAGTGCCAGGTAGGCCCTCGGTCCTTAAGGGCAGGCAGCCTGCTGTATTTCCACGAATATCAAGATGCTGCCCAGGGACAAGCTGCCACCTGTGCCAACTCACGCTGCTTTGAGAGTGCCCATGGTGCTCTGCAAACTGAGACCAGAAACGTGGGGTGCTGGGTTTTGTTTTCCAGGGCAGAAGCCTTTGTCAGTACCAAGTAGGCCCTTGTTCCTTAGGGACAGCCTGGAAGCAAGATTTCCCCGAATATCAAGATGCTGCCCAGGGATATTCTGCCACCTGTGCCAACTCGGGCTGCTTTGAGAGTGCCCACGGAGTTCTTCAAACTGAGACCAGGAACGTGGGTTTGTCGGTGTTGTTTTCCCGGGCAGAAACATTTGCAGGACCAGGTAGGCCCTCGGCCCTTTGGGGGAGGCTGGCACCAGGATTTCCACGAAAATCAAGTTTCCGCCCAGGGACAAGCTGCCACCTTTGCCAACTCACGCTGCTTCGAGAGTGCCCACGGAGCTCTGCAAACTGTGACCAGGACCGTGGGGTGCTGGGTTTTGTTTTCCCGGGCAGAAGCCTTTGTCAGTACCAGGAGGGTCCTTGTTCCTTATGGGCAGTCTGCCTGCTGGATTTCCACGAATATCAAGATGCTGCCCAGGGACAAGCTGCCACCTGTGCCAACTCGGGCTGCTTTGAGAGTGCCCATGGAGCTCTGCAAACTGGGACCAGGAAAGTGGTGTTCTGAGTATTGTTTTCCCGGTCAGAAGCCTTTGTCAGTGTCAGGTCGGCCCTTGTTCCACAGGGGCAGGCAGCCTGCTGGATTTCCGCCAATATCAAGATGCCGCCCAGGGACAAGCTGCCACCTGTGCCAACTCGGGCTGCTTTGAGAGTGCCCATAGAGCTCTGCAAACTGAGACCTGGAACGTGGGGTGGTGGGTTTTGTTTCCCCGGGCAGAAGCATTTCTCAGTACCAGGTCAGGCCTTGGCCCTTGGGGGCCGGCTGCCTGCAGGATTTCCACAAATATCAAGATGCCGCCCAGGGACAAGCTGCCACCTGTGCCAACTCGGGCTGCTTTGAGAGTGCCCACGGTGCTCTGCAAACTGAGATGTGGAACGTGGGGTGGTGGATTTTGTTTCCCTGGGCAGAAGCCTTTGTCAGTACCAGGAAGGCCCTTGTTCCTCAGGGGCAGGCTGCCGGCTGGATTTCCACGAATATCAAGATGCTGCCCAGGGACAAGCTGCCACTTGTGCCAACTCGCGCTGCTTTGAGGGTGCCCACGGAGCTCTGCAAACTGAGACCAGGAACGTAGGATTGTGGGTTTTGTTTTCCCGGGCAGAAGCCTTTGTCAGTACCAGGTAGGCCCTTGTTCCTTAGGGGTAGGCTGCCTGCAGGATTTCCACGAATATCAAGATGCTGCCCAGGGACAAGCTGCCACCTGTGCCAACTCGGGCTGCTTTGAGAGTGCCCATGGAGCTCTGCAAACTGAGACCATGAACCTGGGGTGCTGAGTTTTGTTTCTCCGGGCAGAAGCATTTGAAGTGCCAGGTACGCCCTCGGTCCTTAAGGGCAGGCAGCCTGCTGGATTTCCACGAATATCAAGATGCTGCCCAGGGACAAGCTGCCACCTGTGCCAACTCGCGCTGCTTTGAGAGTGCCCATGGTGCTCTGCAAACTGAGACCAGAAACATGGTGTTCTGAGTTTTGTTTTCCCGGGCAGAAGCCTTTGTCAGTACCAGGTCGGCCCTTGGCCCTTGGGGGCCAGCTGCCTGCAGGATTTCCACGAATATCAAAATGCTGCCCAGGGACAAGCTGCCACTTGTGCCAACTTGGGCTGCTTTGAGAGTGCCCACGGAGCTCTTCAAACTGAGCCAAAGTATGTGGGATTTCGGGTTTTGTTTTCCCGGGCAGAAGCCTTTGTCAGTACGAAGTAGGCCCTCAGCCCTTAGAGGCAGTCTGCCTGCTGGATTTCCACGAATATCAAGATGCCACCCAGGGACAAGCTGCCACCTGTGCCAACTCGGGCTGCTTTGAGAGTGCCCATGGAGCTCTGCAAAGTTAGACCAGGAACTTGCCTTGGTGAGTTTTGTTTCCCCGGGCAGAAGCATTTGCAGTACCAGGCAGGCTCTCGGAACTTCAGGGCCGTCTGCCTGCTGGATTTCCACGAATATCAAGATGCCGCCCAGGGACAAGCTGCCACTTGGGCCAACTCGCGCTGCTTTGAGGGTGCCCACGGAGCTCTGCAAACTGAGACCATAACCTAGCGTTGTGGGTTTTGTTTTCTCGGGCAGAAGCCTCTCTCAGTACCAGGTAGGCCCTTGTTCCTTAGGGGCAGGCTGCCTGCTGAATTTCCACGAATATCAAGATGCTGCCCAGGGACAAGCTGCCACCTGTGCCAGCTCGGGCTGCTTTGAGGGTGCCCACGGAGCTCTAAAAACTGAGACAGGGTACATGGGGTTATGGGTTATGTTTCCCCGGGCAGAAGCCATTGTAAGTACCAGGTAGGCCCTCGGCCCTTAGGGGCAGGCTGGCAGCAAGACTTCCACGAATATCAAGATGCCGCCCAGGGACAAGCTGCCACCTGTGCCAACTCACGCTGCTTTGAGAGTGCCCACGGATCTCTTCAAACTGAGCCAAAGTATGTGGGGTTTCGGGTTTTTTTTTCCCGGGCAGAACCCTTTGTCAGTACCAAGTAGGACCTCGGCCCTTAGAGGCAGTCTGCCTGCTGGATTTCCACGCATATCTAGATGCCGCCCAGGAACAAGCTGCCACCTGTGCCAACTTGGGCTGCTTTGAGAGTACCCATGGTGCTCTACAAACAGAAACCAGGAGCGTGGGATGGTGAGTTTTTTTTTTTCCTCGGCAGAAGCCTTTGTCAGTACCAGGTAGGCCCTCGGCCCTTCATGGCTGGCTGCCTGCTGGATTTCCACGAATATCAAGATGCCGCCCAGGGATATTCTGCCACCTGTGCCAACTCGGGCTGCTTTGAGAGTGCCCATGGAGCTCTGCAAACTGAGACCGGGACCGTGGGGTTCTGAGTTTTGTTTTCCCGGCAGAAGCCTTTGTCAGTACCAGGTAGGCCTTCGGCCCTATGGGTCCGGTTGCAGGCTGGATTTCCCCGAATAACAAGATGCCGCCCAGGGACAAGCTGCCACCTGTGCCAACTCGGGCTGCTTTGAGAGTGCCCACGGAGCTCTTCAAACTGAGCCAAAGTATGTGGGATTTCGGGTTTTGTTTTCCCGGGCAGAAGCCTTTGTCAGTACGAAGTAGGCCCTCAGCCCTTAGAGGCAGTCTGCCTGCTGGATTTCCACGAATATCAAGATGCCACCCAGGGACAAGCTGCCACCTGTGCCAACTCGGGCTGCTTTGAGAGTGCCCATGGAGCTCTGCAAAGTTAGACCAGGAACTTGCCTTGGTGAGTTTTGTTTCCCCGGGCAGAAGCATTTGCAGTACCAGGCAGGCTCTCGGAACTTCAGGGCCGTCTGCCTGTTGGATTTCCACGAATATCAAGATGCCGCCCAGGGACAAGCTGCCACTTGGGCCAACTCGCGCTGCTTTGAGGGTGCCCACGGAGCTCTGCAAACTGAGACCATAACCTAGGGTTGTGGGTTTTGTTTTCTCGGGCAGAAGCCTCTCTCAGTACCAGGTAGGCCCTTGTTCCTTAGGGGCAGGCTGCCTGCTGAATTTCCACGAATATCAAGATGGTGCCCAGGGACAAGCTGCCACCTGTGCCAGCTCGGGCTGCTTTGAGGGTGCCCACGGAGCTCTAAAAACTGAGACAGGGTACATGGGGTTATGGGTTATGTTTCCCCGGGCAGAAGCCATTGTAAGTACCAGGTAGGCCCTCGGCCCTTAGGGGCAGGCTGGCAGCAAGACTTCCACGAATATCAAGATGCCGCCCAGGGACAAGCTGCCACCTGTGCCAACTCACGCTGCTTTGAGAGTGCCCACGGATCTCTTCAAACTGAGCCAAAGTATGTGGGGTTTCGGGTTTTTTTTTCCCGGGCAGAACCCTTTGTCAGTACCAAGTAGGACCTCGGCCCTTAGAGGCAGTCTGCCTGCTGGATTTCCACGCATATCTAGATGCCGCCCAGGGGCAAGCTGCCACCTGTGCCAACTTGGGCTGCTTTGAGAGTACCCATGGTGCTCTACAAACAGAAACCAGGAGCGTGGGATGGTGAGTTTTTTTTTTTCCTCGGCAGAAGCCTTTGTCAGTACCAGGTAGGCCCTCGGCCCTTCATGGCTGGCTGCCTGCTGGATTTCCACGAATATCAAGATGCCGCCCAGGGATATTCTGCCACCTGTGCCAACTCGGGCTGCTTTGAGAGTGCCCATGGAGCTCTGCAAACTGAGACCGGGACCGTGGGGTTCTGAGTTTTGTTTTCCCGGCAGAAGCCTTTGTCAGTACCAGGTAGGCCTTCGGCCCTATGGGTCCGGTTGCAGGCTGGATTTCCCCGAATAACAAGATGCCGCCCAGGGACAAGCTGCCACCTGTGCCAACTCGCGCTGCTTTGAGAGTGCCCACGGAGCTCTTCAAACTGAGCCAAAGTATGTGGGATTTCGGGTTTTGTTTTCCCGGGCAGAAGCCTTTGTCAGTACGAAGTAGGCCCTCAGCCCTTAGAGGCAGTCTGCCTGCTGGATTTCCACGAATATCAAGATGCCACCCAGGGACAAGCTGCCACCTGTGCCAACTCGGGCTGCTTTGAGAGTGCCCATGGAGCTCTGCAAAGTTAGACCAGGAACTTGCCTTGGTGAGTTTTGTTTCCCCGGGCAGAAGCATTTGCAGTACCAGGCAGGCTCTCGGAACTTCAGGGCCGTCTGCCTGCTGGATTTCCACGAATATCAAGATGCCGCCCAGGGACAAGCTGCCACTTGGGCCAACTCGCGCTGCTTTGAGGGTGCCCACGGAGCTCTGCAAACTGAGACCATAACCTAGGGTTGTGGGTTTTGTTTTCTCGGGCAGAAGCCTCTCTCAGTACCAGGTAGGCCCTTGTTCCTTAGGGGCAGGCTGCCTGCTGAATTTCCACGAATATCAAGATGCTGCCCAGGGACAAGCTGCCACCTGTGCCAGCTCGGGCTGCTTTGAGGGTGCCCACGGAGCTCTAAAAACTGAGACAGGGTACATGGGGTTATGGGTTATGTTTCCCCGGGCAGAAGCCATTGTAAGTACCAGGTAGGCCCTCGGCCCTTAGGGGCAGGCTGGCAGCAAGACTTCCACGAATATCAAGATGCCGCCCAGGGACAAGCTGCCACCTGTGCCAACTCACGCTGCTTTGAGAGTGCCCACGGATCTCTTCAAACTGAGCCAAAGTATGTGGGGTTTCGGGTTTTTTTTTCCCGGGCAGAACCCTTTGTCAGTACCAAGTAGGACCTCGGCCCTTAGAGGCAGTCTGCCTGCTGGATTTCCACGCATATCTAGATGCCGCCCAGGAACAAGCTGCCACCTGTGCCAACTTGGGCTGCTTTGAGAGTACCCATGGTGCTCTACAAACAGAAACCAGGAGCGTGGGATGGTGAGTTTTTTTTTTTCCTCGGCAGAAGCCTTTGTCAGTACCAGGTAGGCCCTCGGCCCTTCATGGCTGGCTGCCTGCTGGATTTCCACGAATATCAAGATGCCGCCCAGGGATATTCTGCCACCTGTGCCAACTCGGGCTGCTTTGAGAGTGCCCATGGAGCTCTGCAAACTGAGACCGGGACCGTGGGGTTCTGAGTTTTGTTTTCCCGGCAGAAGCCTTTGTCAGTACCAGGTAGGCCTTCGGCCCTATGGGTCCGGTTGCAGGCTGGATTTCCCCGAATAACAAGATGCCGCCCAGGGACAAGCTGCCACCTGTGCCAACTCGGGCTGCTTTGAGAGTGCCCACGGAGCTCTTCAAACTGAGCCAAAGTATGTGGGATTTCGGGTTTTGTTTTCCCGGGCAGAAGCCTTTGTCAGTACGAAGTAGGCCCTCAGCCCTTAGAGGCAGTCTGCTTGCTGGATTTCCACGAATATCAAGATGCTGCCCAGGGATATTCTGCCACCTGTGCCAACTCGGGCTGCTTTGAGAGTGCCCACGGAGCTCTGCAAACTGAGACCATGAACCTGGGGTGCTGAGTTTTGTTTCTCCGGGCAGAAGCATTTGCAGTGCCAGGTAGGCCCTCGGTCCTTAAGGGCAGGCAGCCTGCTGTATTTCCACGAATATCAAGATGCTGCCCAGGGACAAGCTGCCACCTGTGCCAACTCACGCTGCTTTGAGAGTGCCCATGGTGCTCTGCAAACTGAGACCAGAAACGTGGGGTGCTGGGTTTTGTTTTCCAGGGCAGAAGCCTTTGTCAGTACCAAGTAGGCCCTTGTTCCTTAGGGACAGCCTGGAAGCAAGATTTCCCCGAATATCAAGATGCTGCCCAGGGATATTCTGCCACCTGTGCCAACTCGGGCTGCTTTGAGAGTGCCCACGGAGTTCTTCAAACTGAGACCAGGAACGTGGGTTTGTCGGTGTTGTTTTCCCGGGCAGAAACATTTGCAGGACCAGGTAGGCCCTCGGCCCTTTGGGGGAGGCTGGCACCAGGATTTCCACGAAAATCAAGTTTCCGCCCAGGGACAAGCTGCCACCTTTGCCAACTCACGCTGCTTCGAGAGTGCCCACGGAGCTCTGCAAACTGTGACCAGGACCGTGGGGTGCTGGGTTTTGTTTTCCAGGGCAGAAGCCTTTGTCAGTACCAGGAGGGTCCTTGTTCCTTATGGGCAGTCTGCCTGCTGGATTTCCACGAATATCAAGATGCTGCCCAGGGACAAGCTGCCACCTGTGCCAACTCGGGCTGCTTTGAGAGTGCCCATGGAGCTCTGCAAACTGGGACCAGGAAAGTGGTGTTCTGAGTATTGTTTTCCCGGTCAGAAGCCTTTGTCAGTGTCAGGTCGGCCCTTGTTCCACTGGGGCAGGCAGCCTGCTGGATTTCCGCCAATATCAAGATGCCGCCCAGGGACAAGCTGCCACCTGTGCCAACTCGGGCTGCTTTGAGAGTGCCCATGGAGCTCTGCAAACTGAGACCTGGAACGTGGGGTGGTGGGTTTTGTTTCCCCGGGCAGAAGCATTTCTCAGTACCAGGTCAGGCCTTGGCCCTTGGGGGCCGGCTGCCTGCAGGATTTCCACAAATATCAAGATGCCGCCCAGGGACAAGCTGCCACCTGTGCCAACTCGGGCTGCTTTGAGAGTGCCCACGGTGCTCTGCAAACTGAGATGTGGAACGTGGGGTGGTGGATTTTGTTTCCCTGGGCAGAAGCCTTTGTCAGTACCAGGAAGGCCCTTGTTCCTCAGGGGCAGGCTGCCGGCTGGATTTCCACGAATATCAAGATGCTGCCCAGGGACAAGCTGCCACTTGTGCCAACTCGCGCTGCTTTGAGGGTGCCCACGGAGCTCTGCAAACTGAGACCAGGAACGTAGGATTGTGGGTTTTGTTTTCCCGGGCAGAAGCCTTTGTCAGTACCAGGTAGGCCCTTGTTCCTTAGGGGTAGGCTGCCTGCAGGATTTCCACGAATATCAAGATGCTGCCCAGGGACAAGCTGCCACCTGTGCCAACTCGGGCTGCTTTGAGAGTGCCCATGGAGCTCTGCAAACTGAGACCATGAACCTGGGGTGCTGAGTTTTGTTTCTCCGGGCAGAAGCATTTGAAGTGCCAGGTACGCCCTCGGTCCTTAAGGGCAGGCAGCCTGCTGGATTTCCACGAATATCAAGATGCTGCCCAGGGACAAGCTGCCACCTGTGCCAACTCGCGCTGCTTTGAGAGTGCCCATGGTGCTCTGCAAACTGAGACCAGAAACATGGTGTTCTGAGTTTTGTTTTCCCGGGCAGAAGCCTTTGTCAGTACCAGGTCGGCCCTTGGCCCTTGGGGGCCAGCTGCCTGCAGGATTTCCACGAATATCAAAATGCTGCCCAGGGACAAGCTGCCACTTGTGCCAACTTGGGCTGCTTTGAGAGTGCCCACGGAGCTCTTCAAACTGAGCCAAAGTATGTGGGATTTCGGGTTTTGTTTTCCCGGGCAGAAGCCTTTGTCAGTACGAAGTAGGCCCTCAGCCCTTAGAGGCAGTCTGCCTGCTGGATTTCCACGAATATCAAGATGCCACCCAGGGACAAGCTGCCACCTGTGCCAACTCGGGCTGCTTTGAGAGTGCCCATGGAGCTCTGCAAAGTTAGACCAGGAACTTGCCTTGGTGAGTTTTGTTTCCCCGGGCAGAAGCATTTGCAGTACCAGGCAGGCTCTCGGAACTTCAGGGCCGTCTGCCTGCTGGATTTCCACGAATATCAAGATGCCGCCCAGGGACAAGCTGCCACTTGGGCCAACTCGCGCTGCTTTGAGGGTGCCCACGGAGCTCTGCAAACTGAGACCATAACCTAGGGTTGTGGGTTTTGTTTTCTCGGGCAGAAGCCTCTCTCAGTACCAGGTAGGCCCTTGTTCCTTAGGGGCAGGCTGCCTGCTGAATTTCCACGAATATCAAGATGGTGCCCAGGGACAAGCTGCCACCTGTGCCAGCTCGGGCTGCTTTGAGGGTGCCCACGGAGCTCTAAAAACTGAGACAGGGTACATGGGGTTATGGGTTATGTTTCCCCGGGCAGAAGCCATTGTAAGTACCAGGTAGGCCCTCGGCCCTTAGGGGCAGGCTGGCAGCAAGACTTCCACGAATATCAAGATGCCGCCCAGGGACAAGCTGCCACCTGTGCCAACTCACGCTGCTTTGAGAGTGCCCACGGATCTCTTCAAACTGAGCCAAAGTATGTGGGGTTTCGGGTTTTTTTTTTCCCGGGCAGAACCCTTTGTCAGTACCAAGTAGGACCTCGGCCCTTAGAGGCAGTCTGCCTGCTGGATTTCCACGCATATCTAGATGCCGCCCAGGAACAAGCTGCCACCTGTGCCAACTTGGGCTGCTTTGAGAGTACCCATGGTGCTCTACAAACAGAAACCAGGAGCGTGGGATGGTGAGTTTTTTTTTTTTCCTCGGCAGAAGCCTTTGTCAGTACCAGGTAGGCCCTCGGCCCTTCATGGCTGGCTGCCTGCTGGATTTCCACGAATATCAAGATGCCGCCCAGGGATATTCTGCCACCTGTGCCAACTCGGGCTGCTTTGAGAGTGCCCATGGAGCTCTGCAAACTGAGACCGGGACCGTGGGGTTCTGAGTTTTGTTTTCCCGGCAGAAGCCTTTGTCAGTACCAGGTAGGCCTTCGGCCCTATGGGTCCGGTTGCAGGCTGGATTTCCCCGAATAACAAGATGCCGCCCAGGGACAAGCTGCCACCTGTGCCAACTCGGGCTGCTTTGAGAGTGCCCACGGAGCTCTTCAAACTGAGCCAAAGTATGTGGGATTTCGGGTTTTGTTTTCCCGGGCAGAAGCCTTTGTCAGTACGAAGTAGGCCCTCAGCCCTTAGAGGCAGTCTGCCTGCTGGATTTCCACGAATATCAAGATGCCACCCAGGGACAAGCTGCCACCTGTGCCAACTCGGGCTGCTTTGAGAGTGCCCATGGAGCTCTGCAAAGTTAGACCAGGAACTTGCCTTGGTGAGTTTTGTTTCCCCGGGCAGAAGCATTTGCAGTACCAGGCAGGCTCTCGGAACTTCAGGGCCGTCTGCCTGTTGGATTTCCACGAATATCAAGATGCCGCCCAGGGACAAGCTGCCACTTGGGCCAACTCGCGCTGCTTTGAGGGTGCCCACGGAGCTCTGCAAACTGAGACCATAACCTAGGGTTGTGGGTTTTGTTTTCTCGGGCAGAAGCCTCTCTCAGTACCAGGTAGGCCCTTGTTCCTTAGGGGCAGGCTGCCTGCTGAATTTCCACGAATATCAAGATGGTGCCCAGGGACAAGCTGCCACCTGTGCCAGCTCGGGCTGCTTTGAGGGTGCCCACGGAGCTCTAAAAACTGAGACAGGGTACATGGGGTTATGGGTTATGTTTCCCCGGGCAGAAGCCATTGTAAGTACCAGGTAGGCCCTCGGCCCTTAGGGGCAGGCTGGCAGCAAGACTTCCACGAATATCAAGATGCCGCCCAGGGACAAGCTGCCACCTGTGCCAACTCACGCTGCTTTGAGAGTGCCCACGGATCTCTTCAAACTGAGCCAAAGTATGTGGGGTTTCGGGTTTTTTTTTCCCGGGCAGAACCCTTTGTCAGTACCAAGTAGGACCTCGGCCCTTAGAGGCAGTCTGCCTGCTGGATTTCCACGCATATCTAGATGCCGCCCAGGGGCAAGCTGCCACCTGTGCCAACTTGGGCTGCTTTGAGAGTACCCATGGTGCTCTACAAACAGAAACCAGGAGCGTGGGATGGTGAGTTTTTTTTTTTCCTCGGCAGAAGCCTTTGTCAGTACCAGGTAGGCCCTCGGCCCTTCATGGCTGGCTGCCTGCTGGATTTCCACGAATATCAAGATGCCGCCCAGGGATATTCTGCCACCTGTGCCAACTCGGGCTGCTTTGAGAGTGCCCATGGAGCTCTGCAAACTGAGACCGGGACCGTGGGGTTCTGAGTTTTGTTTTCCCGGCAGAAGCCTTTGTCAGTACCAGGTAGGCCTTCGGCCCTATGGGTCCGGTTGCAGGCTGGATTTCCCCGAATAACAAGATGCCGCCCAGGGACAAGCTGCCACCTGTGCCAACTCGCGCTGCTTTGAGAGTGCCCACGGAGCTCTTCAAACTGAGCCAAAGTATGTGGGATTTCGGGTTTTGTTTTCCCGGGCAGAAGCCTTTGTCAGTACGAAGTAGGCCCTCAGCCCTTAGAGGCAGTCTGCCTGCTGGATTTCCACGAATATCAAGATGCCACCCAGGGACAAGCTGCCACCTGTGCCAACTCGGGCTGCTTTGAGAGTGCCCATGGAGCTCTGCAAAGTTAGACCAGGAACTTGCCTTGGTGAGTTTTGTTTCCCCGGGCAGAAGCATTTGCAGTACCAGGCAGGCTCTCGGAACTTCAGGGCCGTCTGCCTGCTGGATTTCCACGAATATCAAGATGCCGCCCAGGGACAAGCTGCCACTTGGGCCAACTCGCGCTGCTTTGAGGGTGCCCACGGAG
>NW_024037256.1:32028-82000 GCF_015832195.1 Motacilla alba alba | reverse complement strand
GCAGGCTGCCGGCTGGATTTCCACGAATATCAAGATGCTGCCCAGGGACAAGCTGCCACCTGTGCCAACTCGTGCTGCTTTGAGAGTGCCCATGGAGCTCTGCAAACTGAGACCATGAACCTGGGGTGCTGAGTTTTGTTTCTCCGGGCAGAAGCATTTGAAGTGCCAGGTACGCCCTCGGTCCTTAAGGGCATGCAGCCTGCTGGATTTCCACGAATATCAAGATGCTGCCCAGGGACAAGCTGCCACCTGTGCCAACTCACGCTGCTTTGAGAGTGCCCATGGTGCTCTGCAAACTGAGACCAGAAACGTGGTGTTCTGAGTTTTGTTTTCCCGGCCAGAAGCCTTTGTCAGTACCAGGTCAGCCCTTGGCCCTTGGGGGCCAGCTGCCTGCAGGATTTCCACGAATATCAAAATGCTGCCCAGGGACAAGCTGCCACTTGTGCCAACTCGGGCTGCTTTGAGAGTGCCCACGGAGCTCTTCAAACTGAGAGAAAGTATGTGGGGTTATGGGTTTTGTTTTCCCGGGCAGAAGCCTTTGTCAGTACCAGGTCGGCCCTTGGCCCTTGGGGTCCGGCTGCCTGCAGGATTTCCACAAATATCAAGATGCCGCCCAGGGACAAGCTGCCACCTGTGCCAACTTGGGCTGCTTTTAGAGTGCCCATGGAGCTCTGCAAACTGAGATGTGGAACATGGGGTGGTGGGTTTTCTTTCCCCGGGCAGAAGCCTTTGTCAGTACCAGGAGAGTCCTTGTTCCTCAGGGGCAGGCTGCCGGCTGGATTTCCACGAATATCAAGATGCTGCCCAGGGACCAGCTGCCACTTGGGCCAACTCGCGCTGCTATGAGGGTGCCCACGGAGCTCTGCAAACTGAGACCAGGAACGTAGGATTGTGGGTTTTGTTTTCCCGGGCAGAAGCCTCTCTCAGTGCCAGGTAGGCCATTGTTCCTTAGGGGCAGGCTGGCAGGAAGATTTCCACGAATATCAAGATGCTGCCCAGGGATATTCTGCCACCTGTGCCAACTCGGGCTGCTTTGAGAGTGCCCACGGAGCTCTGCAAACTGAGACCATGAACCTTTGGTGCTGAGTTTTGTTTCTCCGGGCAGAAGCATTTGCAGTGCCAGGTAGGCCCTCGGTCCTTAAGGGCAGGCAGCCTGCTGTATTTCCACGAATATCAAGATGCTGCCCAGGGACAAGCTGCCACCTGTGCCAACTCACGCTGCTTTGAGAGTGCCCATGGTGCTCTGCAAACTGAGACCAGAAACGTGGGGTGCTGGGTTTTGTTTTCCAGGGCAGAAGCCTTTGTCAGTACCAAGTAGGCCCTTGTTCCTTAGGGACAGCCTGGCAGCAAGATTTCCCCGAATATCAAAATGCTGCCAGGGATATTCTGCCACCTGTGCCAACTCGGGCTGCTTTGAGAGTGCCCACGGAGTTCTTCAAACTGAGACCAGGAACGTGGGTTTGTCGGTGTTGTTTTCCCGGGCAGAAACATTTGCAGGACCAGGTAGGCCCTCGGGCCTTTGGGGGAGGCTGGCACCAGGATTTCCACGAAAATCAAGTTTCCGCCCAGGGACAAGCTGCCACCTTTGCCAACTCATGCTGCTTTGAGAGTGCCCACGGAGCTCTGCAAACTGTGACCAAGACCGTGGGGTGCTGAGTTTTGTTTTCCCGGGCAGAAGTATTTGTCAGTACTAGGTAGGCCCACGGTCTTTCAGGGCCGTCAGCCTGCTGAATTTCCACGAATATCAGGATGCTGCCCACGGAGGAGCTGCCACCTGTGCCAACTCGGGCTGCTTTGAGAGTGCCCATGGAGCTCTGCAAACTGGGACCAGGAAAGTGGTGTTCTGAGTATTGTTTTCCCGGGCAGAAGCCTTTGTCAGTACCAGGTAGGCCCTCGGCCCTTCGGGGTCGGCAGCCTGCTGGATTTCCATGAATCTGAACATGCCGCCCAGGGATAAGCTGCCACATGTGCCAACTCGCGCTGCTTTGAGAGAGCCCATGGAGCTCTGCAAACTGAGACCAGGAACGTGGGGTGGTGAGTTTTGTTTTCCCGGTCAGAAGCCTTTGTCAGTGTCAGGTCGGCCCTTGTTCCACAGGGGCAGGCTGCCGGCTGGATTTCCACGAATATCAAGATGCCGCCCAGGGACAAGCTGCCACCTGTGCCAACTCGGGCTGCTTTGAGAGTGCCCATGGAGCTCTGCAAACTGAGACCTGGAACGTGGGGTGGTGGGTTTTGTTTCCCCGGGCAGAAGCCTTTGTCAGTACCAGGTCAGGCCTTGGCCCTTGGGGTCCGGCTGCCTGCAGGATTTCCACAAATATCAAGATGCCGCCCAGGGACAAGCTGACACCTGTGCCAACTCGGGCTGCTTTGAGAGTGCCCACGGAGCTCTGCAAACTGAGACCAGAAACGTGGGGTGCTGGGTTTTGTTTTCCCGGGCAGAAGCCTTTGTCAGTACCAGGTCGGCCCTTGGCCCTTGGGGGCCGGCTGCCTGCAGGATTTCCATGAATATCAAGATGCCGCCCAGGGACAAGCTGCCACCTGTGCCAACTCGGGCTGCTTTGAGAGTGCCCACGGAGCTCTGCAAACTGAGATGGGGAACGTGGGGTGGTGGATTTTGTTTCCCTGGGCAGAAGCCTTTGTCAGTACCAGGAAGGCCCTTGTTCCTCAGGGGCAGGCTGCCGGCTGGATTTCCACGAATATCAAGATGCTGCCCAGGGACAAGCTGCCACCTGTGCCAACTCGTGCTGCTTTGAGAGTGCCCATGGAGCTCTGCAAACTGAGACCATGAACCTGGGGTGCTGAGTTTTGTTTCTCCGGGCAGAAGCATTTGAAGTGCCAGGTACGCCCTCGGTCCTTAAGGGCAGGCAGCCTGCTGGATTTCCACGAATATCAAGATGCTGCCCAGGGACAAGCTGCCACCTGTGCCAACTCGGGCTGCTTTGAGAGTGCCCATGGTGCTCTGCAAACTGAGACCAGAAACGTGGTGTTCTGAGTTTTGTTTTCCCGGGCAGAAGCCTTTGTCAGTACCAGGTCGGCCCTTGGCCCTTGGGGGCCAGCTGCCTGCAGGATTTCCACGAATATCAAAATGCTGCCCAGGGACAAGCTGCCACTTGTGCCAACTCGGGCTGCTTTGAGAGTGCCCACGGAGCTCTTCAAACTGAGAGAAAGTATGTGGGGTTATGGGTTTTGTTTTCCCGGGCAGAAGCCTTTGTCAGTACCAGGTCGGCCCTTGGCCCTTGGGGTCCGGCTGCCTGCAGGATTTCCACAAATATCAAGATGCCGCCCAGGGACAAGCTGCCACCTGTGCCAACTTGGGCTGCTTTTAGAGTGCCCATGGAGCTCTGCAAACTGAGATGTGGAACATGGGGTGGTGGGTTTTCTTTCCCCGGGCAGAAGCCTTTGTCAGTACCAGGAGAGTCCTTGTTCCTCAGGGGCAGGCTGCCGGCTGGATTTCCACGAATATCAAGATGCTGCCCAGGGACCAGCTGCCACTTGGGCCAACTCGCGCTGCTATGAGGGTGCCCACGGAGCTCTGCAAACTGAGACCAGGAACGTAGGATTGTGGGTTTTGTTTTCCCGGGCAGAAGCCTCTCTCAGTGCCAGGTAGGCCATTGTTCCTTAGGGGCAGGCTGGCAGGAAGATTTCCACGAATATCAAGATGCTGCCCAGGGATATTCTGCCACCTGTGCCAACTCGGGCTGCTTTGAGAGTGCCCACGGAGCTCTGCAAACTGAGACCATGAACCTGGGGTGCTGAGTTTTGTTTCTCCGGGCAGAAGCATTTGCAGTGCCAGGTAGGCCCTCGGTCCTTAAGGGCAGGCAGCCTGCTGTATTTCCACGAATATCAAGATGCTGCCCAGGGACAAGCTGCCACCTGTGCCAACTCACGCTGCTTTGAGAGTGCCCATGGTGCTCTGCAAACTGAGACCAGAAACGTGGGGTGCTGGGTTTTGTTTTCCAGGGCAGAAGCCTTTGTCAGTACCAAGTAGGCCCTTGTTCCTTAGGGACAGCCTGGCAGCAAGATTTCCCCGAATATCAAAATGCTGCCCAGGGATATTCTGCCACCTGTGCCAACTCGGGCTGCTTTGAGAGTGCCCACGGAGTTCTTCAAACTGAGACCAGGAACGTGGGTTTGTCGGTGTTGTTTTCCCGGGCAGAAACATTTGCAGGACCAGGTAGGCCCTCGGGCCTTTGGGGGAGGCTGGCACCAGGATTTCCACGAAAATCAAGTTTCCGCCCAGGGACAAGCTGCCACATTTGCCAACTCATGCTGCTTTGAGAGTGCCCACGGAGCTCTGCAAACTGTGACCAAGACCGTGGGGTGCTGAGTTTTGTTTTCCCGGGCAGAAGTATTTGTCAGTACTAGGTAGGCCCACGGTCTTTCAGGGCCGTCAGCCTGCTGAATTTCCACGAATATCAGGATGCTGCCCACGGAGGAGCTGCCACCTGTGCCAACTCGGGCTGCTTTGAGAGTGCCCATGGTGCTCTGCAAACTGAGACCAGAAACGTGGGGTGCTGGGTTTTGTTTTCCAGGGCAGAAGCCTTTGTCAGTACCAGGAGGGTCCTTGTTCCTTATGGGCAGTCTGCCTGCTGAATTTCCACGAATATCAGGATGCTGCCCACGGAGGAGCTGCCACCTGTGCCAACTCGGGCTGCTTTGAGAGTGCCCATGGAGCTCTGCAAACTGGGACCAGGAAAGTGGTGTTCTGAGTATTGTTTTCCCGGGCAGAAGCCTTTGTCAGTACCAGGTAGGCCCTCGGCCCTTCGGGGTCGGCAGCCTGCTGGATTTCCATGAATCTGAACATGCCGCCCAGGGATAAGCTGCCACATGTGCCAACTCGCGCTGCTTTGAGAGAGCCCATGGAGCTCTGCAAACTGAGACCAGGAACGTGGGGTGGTGAGTTTTGTTTTCCCGGTCAGAAGCCTTTGTCAGTGTCAGGTCGGCCCTTGTTCCACAGGGGCAGGCTGCCGGCTGGATTTCCACGAATATCAAGATGCCGCCCAGGGACAAGCTGCCACCTGTGCCAACTCGGGCTGCTTTGAGAGTGCCCATGGAGCTCTGCAAACTGAGACCTGGAACGTGGGGTGGTGGGTTTTGTTTCCCCGGGCAGAAGCCTTTGTCAGTACCAGGTCAGGCCTTGGCCCTTGGGGTCCGGCTGCCTGCAGGATTTCCACAAATATCAAGATGCCGCCCAGGGACAAGCTGACACCTGTGCCAACTCGGGCTGCTTTGAGAGTGCCCACGGAGCTCTGCAAACTGAGACCAGAAACGTGGGGTGCTGGGTTTTGTTTTCCCGGGCAGAAGCCTTTGTCAGTACCAGGTCGGCCCTTGGCCCTTGGGGGCCGGCTGCCTGCAGGATTTCCATGAATATCAAGATGCCGCCCAGGGACAAGCTGCCACCTGTGCCAACTCGGGCTGCTTTGAGAGTGCCCACGGAGCTCTGCAAACTGAGATGGGGAACGTGGGGTGGTGGATTTTGTTTCCCTGGGCAGAAGCCTTTGTCAGTACCAGGAAGGCCCTTGTTCCTCAGGGGCAGGCTGCCGGCTGGATTTCCACGAATATCAAGATGCTGCCCAGGGACAAGCTGCCACCTGTGCCAACTCGTGCTGCTTTGAGAGTGCCCATGGAGCTCTGCAAACTGAGACCATGAACCTGGGGTGCTGAGTTTTGTTTCTCCGGGCAGAAGCATTTGAAGTGCCAGGTACGCCCTCGGTCCTTAAGGGCAGGCAGCCTGCTGGATTTCCACGAATATCAAGATGCTGCCCAGGGACAAGCTGCCACCTGTGCCAACTCGGGCTGCTTTGAGAGTGCCCATGGTGCTCTGCAAACTGAGACCAGAAACGTGGTGTTCTGAGTTTTGTTTTCCCGGGCAGAAGCCTTTGTCAGTACCAGGTCGGCCCTTGGCCCTTGGGGGCCAGCTGCCTGCAGGATTTCCACGAATATCAAAATGCTGCCCAGGGACAAGCTGCCACTTGTGCCAACTCGGGCTGCTTTGAGAGTGCCCACGGAGCTCTTCAAACTGAGAGAAAGTATGTGGGGTTATGGGTTTTGTTTTCCCGGGCAGAAGCCTTTGTCAGTACCAGGTCGGCCCTTGGCCCTTGGGGTCCGGCTGCCTGCAGGATTTCCACAAATATCAAGATGCCGCCCAGGGACAAGCTGCCACCTGTGCCAACTTGGGCTGCTTTTAGAGTGCCCATGGAGCTCTGCAAACTGAGATGTGGAACATGGGGTGGTGGGTTTTCTTTCCCCGGGCAGAAGCCTTTGTCAGTACCAGGAGAGTCCTTGTTCCTCAGGGGCAGGCTGCCGGCTGGATTTCCACGAATATCAAGATGCTGCCCAGGGACCAGCTGCCACTTGGGCCAACTCGCGCTGCTATGAGGGTGCCCACGGAGCTCTGCAAACTGAGACCAGGAACGTAGGATTGTGGGTTTTGTTTTCCCGGGCAGAAGCCTCTCTCAGTGCCAGGTAGGCCATTGTTCCTTAGGGGCAGGCTGGCAGGAAGATTTCCACGAATATCAAGATGCTGCCCAGGGATATTCTGCCACCTGTGCCAACTCGGGCTGCTTTGAGAGTGCCCACGGAGCTCTGCAAACTGAGACCATGAACCTGGGGTGCTGAGTTTTGTTTCTCCGGGCAGAAGCATTTGCAGTGCCAGGTAGGCCCTCGGTCCTTAAGGGCAGGCAGCCTGCTGTATTTCCACGAATATCAAGATGCTGCCCAGGGACAAGCTGCCACCTGTGCCAACTCACGCTGCTTTGAGAGTGCCCATGGTGCTCTGCAAACTGAGACCAGAAACGTGGGGTGCTGGGTTTTGTTTTCCAGGGCAGAAGCCTTTGTCAGTACCAAGTAGGCCCTTGTTCCTTAGGGACAGCCTGGCAGCAAGATTTCCCCGAATATCAAAATGCTGCCCAGGGATATTCTGCCACCTGTGCCAACTCGGGCTGCTTTGAGAGTGCCCACGGAGTTCTTCAAACTGAGACCAGGAACGTGGGTTTGTCGGTGTTGTTTTCCCGGGCAGAAACATTTGCAGGACCAGGTAGGCCCTCGGGCCTTTGGGGGAGGCTGGCACCAGGATTTCCACGAAAATCAAGTTTCCGCCCAGGGACAAGCTGCCACATTTGCCAACTCGGGCTGCTTTGAGAGTGCCCACGGAGCTCTGCAAACTGTGACCAAGACCGTGGGGTGCTGAGTTTTGTTTTCCCGGGCAGAAGTATTTGTCAGTACTAGGTAGGCCCACGGTCTTTCAGGGCCGTCAGCCTGCTGAATTTCCACGAATATCAGGATGCTGCCCACGGAGGAGCTGCCACCTGTGCCAACTCGGGCTGCTTTGAGAGTGCCCATGGTGCTCTGCAAACTGAGACCAGAAACGTGGGGTGCTGGGTTTTGTTTTCCAGGGCAGAAGCCTTTGTCAGTACCAGGAGGGTCCTTGTTCCTTATGGGCAGTCTGCCTGCTGAATTTCCACGAATATCAGGATGCTGCCCACGGAGGAGCTGCCACCTGTGCCAACTCGGGCTGCTTTGAGAGTGCCCATGGAGCTCTGCAAACTGAGACCAGGAAAGTGGTGTTCTGAGTATTGTTTTCCCGGGCAGAAGCCTTTGTCAGTACCAGGTAGGCCCTCGGCCCTTTGGGGCCGGCAGCCTGCTGGATTTCCATGAATCTGAACATGCCGCCCAGGGATAAGCTGCCACATGTGCCAACTCGCGCTGCTTTGAGAGAGCCCATGGAGCTCTGCAAACTGAGACCAGGAACGTGGGGTGGTGGGTTTTGTTTTCCCGGTCAGAAGCCTTTGTCAGTGTCAGGTCGGCCCTTGTTCCACAGGGGCAGGCTGCCGGCTGGATTTCCACGAATATCAAGATGCCGCCCAGGGACAAGCTGCCACCTGTGCCAACTCGGGCTGCTTTGAGAGTGCCCATGGAGCTCTGCAAACTGAGACCTGGAACGTGGGGTGGTGGGTTTTGTTTCCCCGGGCAGAAGCCTTTGTCAGTACCAGGTCAGGCCTTGGCCCTTGGGGTCCGGCTGCCTGCAGGATTTCCACAAATATCAAGATGCCGCCCAGGGACAAGCTGCCACCTGTGCCAACTCGGGCTGCTTTGAGAGTGCCCACGGAGCTCTGCAAACTGAGACCAGAAACGTGGGGTGCTGGGTTTTGTTTTCCCGGGCAGAAGCCTTTGTCAGTACCAGGTCGGCCCTTGGCCCTTGGGGGCCGGCTGCCTGCAGGATTTCCATGAATATCAAGATGCCGCCCAGGGACAAGCTGCCACCTGTGCCAACTCGGGCTGCTTTGAGAGTGCCCACGGAGCTCTGCAAACTGAGATGGGGAACGTGGGGTGGTGGATTTTGTTTCCCTGGGCAGAAGCCTTTGTCAGTACCAGGAAGGCCCTTGTTCCTCAGGGGCAGGCTGCCGGCTGGATTTCCACGAATATCAAGATGCTGCCCAGGGACAAGCTGCCACCTGTGCCAACTCGGGCTGCTTTGAGAGTGCCCATGGAGCTCTGCAAACTGAGACCTGGAACGTGGGGTGGTGGGTTTTGTTTCCCCGGGCAGAAGCCTTTGTCAGTACCAGGTCAGGCCTTGGCCCTTGGGGGCCGGCTGCCTGCAGGATTTCCACAAATATCAAGATGCCGCCCAGGGACAAGCTGCCACCTGTGCCAACTCGGGCTGCTTTGAGAGTGCCCACGGAGCTCTGCAAACTGAGACCAGAAACGTGGGGTGCTGGGTTTTGTTTTCCCGGGCAGAAGCCTTTGTCAGTACCAGGTCGGCCCTTGGCCCTTGGGGGCCGGCTGCCTGCAGGATTTCCACAAATATCAAGATGCCGCCCAGGGACAAGCTGCCACCTGTGCCAACTCGGGCTGCTTTGAGAGTGCCCACGGAGCTCTGCAAACTGAGATGTGGAACGTGGGGTGGTGGATTTTGTTTCCCTGGGCAGAAGCCTTTGTCAGTACCAGGAAGGCCCTTGTTCCTCAGGGGCAGGCTGCCGGCTGGATTTCCACGAATATCAAGATGCTGCCCAGGGACAAGCTGCCACCTGTGCCAACTCGTGCTGCTTTGAGAGTGCCCATGGAGCTCTGCAAACTGAGACCATGAACCTGGGGTGCTGAGTTTTGTTTCTCCGGGCAGAAGCATTTGAAGTGCCAGGTACGCCCTCGGTCCTTAAGGGCAGGCAGCCTGCTGGATTTCCACGAATATCAAGATGCTGCCCAGGGACAAGCTGCCACCTGTGCCAACTCGCGCTGCTTTGAGAGTGCCCATGGTGCTCTGCAAACTGAGACCAGAAACGTGGTGTTCTGAGTTTTGTTTTCCCGGCCAGAAGCCTTTGTCAGTACCAGGTCAGCCCTTGGCCCTTGGGGGCCAGCTGCCTGCAGGATTTCCACGAATATCAAAATGCTGCCCAGGGACAAGCTGCCACCCGTGCCAACTCAGGCTGCTTTGAGAGTGCCCACGGAGCTCTTCAAACTGAGAGAAAGTATGTGGGGTTATGGGTTTTGTTTTCCCGGGCAGAAGCCTTTGTCAGTACCAGGTCGGCCCTTGGCCCTTGGGGTCCGGCTGCCTGCAGGATTTCCACAAATATCAAGATGCCGCCCAGGGACAAGCTGCCACCTGTGCCAACTTGGGCTGCTTTTAGAGTGCCCATGGAGCTCTGCAAACTGAGATGTGGAACATGGGGTGGTGGGTTTTCTTTCCCCGGGCAGAAGCCTTTGTCAGTACCAGGAGAGTCCTTGTTCCTCAGGGGCAGGCTGCCGGCTGGATTTCCACGAATATCAAGATGCTGCCCAGGGACCAGCTGCCACTTGGGCCAACTCGCGCTGCTATGAGGGTGCCCACAGAGCTCTGCAAACTGAGACCAGGAACGTAGGATTGTGGGTTTTGTTTTCCCGGGCAGAAGCCTCTCTCAGTGCCAGGTAGGCCATTGTTCCTTAGGGGCAGGCTGGCAGGAAGATTTCCACGAATATCAAGATGCTGCCCAGGGATATTCTGCCACCTGTGCCAACTCGGGCTGCTTTGAGAGTGCCCACGGAGCTCTGCAAACTGAGACCATGAACCTGGGGTGCTGAGTTTTGTTTCTCCGGGCAGAAGCATTTGCAGTGCCAGGTAGGCCCTCGGTCCTTAAGGGCAGGCAGCCTGCTGGATTTCCACGAATATCAAGATGCTGCCCAGGGACAAGCTGCCACCTGTGCCAACTCACGCTGCTTTGAGAGTGCCCATGGTGCTCTGCAAACTGAGACCAGAAACGTGGGGTGCTGGGTTTTGTTTTCCAGGGCAGAAGCCTTTGTCAGTACCAAGTAGGCCCTTGTTCCTTAGGGACAGCCTGGCAGCAAGATTTCCCCGAATATCAAAATGCTGCCCAGGGATATTCTGCCACCTGTGCCAACTCGGGCTGCTTTGAGAGTGCCCACGGAGTTCTTCAAACTGAGACCAGGAACGTGGGTTTGTCGGTGTTGTTTTCCCGGGCAGAAACATTTGCAGGACCAGGTAGGCCCTCGGGCCTTTGGGGGAGGCTGGCACCAGGATTTCCACGAAAATCAAGTTTCCGCCCAGGGACAAGCTGCCACCTGTGCCAACTCGTGCTGCTTTGAGAGTGCCCATGGAGCTCTGCAAACTGAGACCATGAACCTGGGGTGCTGAGTTTTGTTTCTCCGGGCAGAAGCATTTGAAGTGCCAGGTACGCCCTCGGTCCTTAAGGGCAGGCAGCCTGCTGGATTTCCACGAATATCAAGATGCTGCCCAGGGACAAGCTGCCACCTGTGCCAACTCGCGCTGCTTTGAGAGTGCCCATGGTGCTCTGCAAACTGAGACCAGAAACGTGGTGTTCTGAGTTTTGTTTTCCCGGCCAGAAGCCTTTGTCAGTACCAGGTCAGCCCTTGGCCCTTGGGGGCCAGCTGCCTGCAGGATTTCCACGAATATCAAAATGCTGCCCAGGGACAAGCTGCCACTTGTGCCAACTCGGGCTGCTTTGAGAGTGCCCACGGAGCTCTTCAAACTGAGAGAAAGTATGTGGGGTTATGGGTTTTGTTTTCCCGGGCAGAAGCCTTTGTCAGTACCAGGTCGGCCCTTGGCCCTTGGGGTCCGGCTGCCTGCAGGATTTCCACAAATATCAAGATGCCGCCCAGGGACAAGCTGCCACCTGTGCCAACTTGGGCTGCTTTTAGAGTGCCCATGGAGCTCTGCAAACTGAGATGTGGAACATGGGGTGGTGGGTTTTCTTTCCCCGGGCAGAAGCCTTTGTCAGTACCAGGAGAGTCCTTGTTCCTCAGGGGCAGGCTGCCGGCTGGATTTCCACGAATATCAAGATGCTGCCCAGGGACCAGCTGCCACTTGGGCCAACTCGCGCTGCTATGAGGGTGCCCACGGAGCTCTGCAAACTGAGACCAGGAACGTAGGATTGTGGGTTTTGTTTTCCCGGGCAGAAGCCTCTCTCAGTGCCAGGTAGGCCATTGTTCCTTAGGGGCAGGCTGGCAGGAAGATTTCCACGAATATCAAGATGCTGCCCAGGGATATTCTGCCACCTGTGCCAACTCGGGCTGCTTTGAGAGTGCCCACGGAGCTCTGCAAACTGAGACCATGAACCTGGGGTGCTGAGTTTTGTTTCTCCGGGCAGAAGCATTTGCAGTGCCAGGTAGGCCCTCGGTCCTTAAGGGCAGGCAGCCTGCTGTATTTCCACAAATATCAAGATGCTGCCCAGGGACAAGCTGCCACCTGTGCCAACTCACGCTGCTTTGAGAGTGCCCATGGTGCTCTGCAAACTGAGACCAGAAACGTGGGGTGCTGGGTTTTGTTTTCCAGGGCAGAAGCCTTTGTCAGTACCAAGTAGGCCCTTGTTCCTTAGGGACAGCCTGGCAGCAAGATTTCCCCGAATATCAAAATGCTGCCCAGGGATATTCTGCCACCTGTGCCAACTCAGGCTGCTTTGAGAGTCCCCACGGAGTTCTTCAAACTGAGACCAGGAACGTGGGTTTGTCGGTGTTGTTTTCCCGGGCAGAAACATTTGCAGGACCAGGTAGGCCCTCGGGCCTTTGGGGGAGGCTGGCACCAGGATTTCCACGAAAATCAAGTTTCCGCCCAGGGACAAGCTGCCACCTTTGCCAACTCACGCTGCTTTGAGAGTGCCCACGGAGCTCTGCAAACTGTGACCAAGACCGTGGGGTGCTGAGTTTTGTTTTCCCCGGCAGAAGTATTTGTCAGTACTAGGTAGGCCCACGGTCTTTCAGGGCCGTCAGCCTGCTGAATTTCCACGAATATCAGGATGCTGCCCACGGAGGAGCAGCCACCTGTGCCAACTCGGGCTGCTTTGAGAGTGCCCATGGTGCTCTGCAAACTGAGACCAGAAACGTGGGGTGCTGGGTTTTGTTTCCCCGGGCAGAAGCCTTTGTCAGTACCAGGAGGGTCCTTGTTCCTTATGGGCAGTCTGCCTGCTGGATTTCCACGAATATCAAGATGCTGCCCAGGGACAAGCTGCCACCTGTGCCAACTCGGGCTGCTTTGAGAGTGCCCATGGAGCTCTGCAAACTGGGACCAGGAAAGTGGTGTTCTGAGTATTGTTTTCCCGGGCAGAAGCCTTTGTCAGTACCAGGTAGGCCCTCGGCCCTTTGGGGCCGGCAGCCTGCTGGATTTCCATGAATCTGAACATGCCGCCCAGGGATAAGCTGCCACCTGTGCCAACTCGGGCTGCTTTGAGAGTGCCCATGGAGCTCTGCAAACTGAGACCTGGAACGTGGGGTGGTGGGTTTTCTTTCCCCGGGCAGAAGCCTTTGTCAGTACCAGGTCAGGCCTTGGCCCTTGGGGTCCGGCTGCCTGCAGGATTTCCACAAATATCAAGATGCCGCCCAGGGACAAGCTGCCACCTGTGCCAACTCGGGCTGCTTTGAGAGTGCCCACGGAGCTCTGCAAACTGAGACCAGAAACGTGGGGTGCTGGGTTTTGTTTTCCCGGGCAGAAGCCTTTGTCAGTACCAGGTCGGCCCTTGGCCCTTGGGGGCCGGCTGCCTGCAGGATTTCCACAAATATCAAGATGCCGCCCAGGGACAAGCTGCCACCTGTGCCAACTCGGGCTGCTTTGAGAGTGCCCACGAAGCTCTGCAAACTGAGATGGGGAACGTGGGGTGGTGGATTTTGTTTCCCTGGGCAGAAGCCTTTGTCAGTACCAGGAAGGCCCTTGTTCCTCAGGGGCAGGCTGCCGGCTGGATTTCCACGAATATCAAGATGCTGCCCAGGGACAAGCTGCCACCTGTGCCAACTCGTGCTGCTTTGAGAGTGCCCATGGAGCTCTGCAAACTGAGACCATGAACCTGGGGTGCTGAGTTTTGTTTCTCCGGGCAGAAGCATTTGAAGTGCCAGGTACGCCCTCGGTCCTTAAGGGCAGGCAGCCTGCTGGATTTCCACAAATATCAAGATGCTGCCCAGGGACAAGCTGCCACCTGTGCCAACTCACGCTGCTTTGAGAGTGCCCATGGTGCTCTGCAAACTGAGACCAGAAACGTGGTGTTCTGAGTTTTGTTTTCCCGGGTAGAAGCCTTTGTCAGTACCAGGTCGGCCCTTGGCCCTTGGGGGCCAGCTGTCTGCAGGATTTCCACGAATATCAAAATGCTGCCCAGGGACAAGCTGCCACCTGTGCCAACTCGGGCTGCTTTGAGAGTGCCCACGGAGCTCTTCAAACTGAGAGAAAGTATGTGGGGTTATGGGTTTTGTTTTCCCGGGCAGAAGCCTTTGTCAGTACGAAGTAGGCCCTCAGCCCTTAGAGGCAGTCTGCCTGCTGGATTTCCACGAATATCAAGATGCCACCGAGGAACAAGCTGCCACCTGTGCCAACTCGGTCTGCTTTGAGAGTGCCCATGGAGCTCTGCAAAGTTAGACCAGGAACTTGCCTTGGTGAGTTTTGTTTCCCCGGGCAGAAGCATTTGTCAGTACCAGGTAGGCCCTCGGAATTTCAGGGCCGACTGCCTGCTGGATTTCCACGAATATCAAGATGCTGCCCAGGGACAAGCTGCCACCTGTGCCAACTCGGGCTGCTTTGAGGGTGCCCACGGAGTTCTTCAAACTGAGACCAGGAACGTGGGTTTGTCGGTGTTGTTTTCCCGGGCAGAAACTTTTGCAGGACCAGGTAGGCCCTCGGGCCTTTGGGGGAGGCTGGCACCAGGATTTCCACGAAAATCAAGTTTCCGCCCAGGGACAAGCTGCCACCTTTGCCAACTCACGCTGCTTTGAGAGTGCCCACGGAGCTCTGCAAACTGTGACCAAGACCGTGGGGTGCTGAGTTTTGTTTTCCCCGGCAGAAGTATTTGTCAGTACTAGGTAGGCCCACGGTCTTTCAGGGCCGTCAGCCTGCTGAATTTCCACGAATATCAGGATGCTGCCCACGGAGGAGCTGCCACCTGTGCCAACTCGGGCTGCTTTGAGAGTGCCCATGGTGCTCTGCAAACTGAGACCAGAAACGTGGGGTGCTGGGTTTTGTTTTCCAGGGCAGAAGCCTTTGTCAGTACCAGGAGGGTCCTTGTTCCTTATGGGCAGTCTGCCTGCTGAATTTCCACGAATATCAGGATGCTGCCCACGGAGGAGCTGCCACCTGTGCCAACTCGGGCTGCTTTGAGAGTGCCCATGGAGCTCTGCAAACTGAGACCAGGAAAGTGGTGTTCTGAGTATTGTTTTCCCGGGCAGAAGCCTTTGTCAGTACCAGGTAGGCCCTCGGCCCTTTGGGGCCGGCAGCCTGCTGGATTTCCATGAATCTGAACATGCCGCCCAGGGATAAGCTGCCACATGTGCCAACTCGCGCTGCTTTGAGAGAGCCCATGGAGCTCTGCAAACTGAGACCAGGAACGTGGGGTGGTGGGTTTTGTTTTCCCGGTCAGAAGCCTTTGTCAGTGTCAGGTCGGCCCTTGTTCCACAGGGGCAGGCTGCCGGCTGGATTTCCACGAATATCAAGATGCCGCCCAGGGACAAGCTGCCACCTGTGCCAACTCGGGCTGCTTTGAGAGTGCCCATGGAGCTCTGCAAACTGAGACCTGGAACGTGGGGTGGTGGGTTTTGTTTCCCCGGGCAGAAGCCTTTGTCAGTACCAGGTCAGGCCTTGGCCCTTGGGGTCCGGCTGCCTGCAGGATTTCCACAAATATCAAGATGCCGCCCAGGGACAAGCTGCCACCTGTGCCAACTCGGGCTGCTTTGAGAGTGCCCACGGAGCTCTGCAAACTGAGACCAGAAACGTGGGGTGCTGGGTTTTGTTTTCCCGGGCAGAAGCCTTTGTCAGTACCAGGTCGGCCCTTGGCCCTTGGGGGCCGGCTGCCTGCAGGATTTCCATGAATATCAAGATGCCGCCCAGGGACAAGCTGCCACCTGTGCCAACTCGGGCTGCTTTGAGAGTGCCCACGGAGCTCTGCAAACTGAGATGGGGAACGTGGGGTGGTGGATTTTGTTTCCCTGGGCAGAAGCCTTTGTCAGTACCAGGAAGGCCCTTGTTCCTCAGGGGCAGGCTGCCGGCTGGATTTCCACGAATATCAAGATGCTGCCCAGGGACAAGCTGCCACCTGTGCCAACTCGGGCTGCTTTGAGAGTGCCCATGGAGCTCTGCAAACTGAGACCTGGAACGTGGGGTGGTGGGTTTTGTTTCCCCGGGCAGAAGCCTTTGTCAGTACCAGGTCAGGCCTTGGCCCTTGGGGGCCGGCTGCCTGCAGGATTTCCACAAATATCAAGATGCCGCCCAGGGACAAGCTGCCACCTGTGCCAACTCGGGCTGCTTTGAGAGTGCCCACGGAGCTCTGCAAACTGAGACCAGAAACGTGGGGTGCTGGGTTTTGTTTTCCCGGGCAGAAGCCTTTGTCAGTACCAGGTCGGCCCTTGGCCCTTGGGGGCCGGCTGCCTGCAGGATTTCCACAAATATCAAGATGCCGCCCAGGGACAAGCTGCCACCTGTGCCAACTCGGGCTGCTTTGAGAGTGCCCACGGAGCTCTGCAAACTGAGATGTGGAACGTGGGGTGGTGGATTTTGTTTCCCTGGGCAGAAGCCTTTGTCAGTACCAGGAAGGCCCTTGTTCCTCAGGGGCAGGCTGCCGGCTGGATTTCCACGAATATCAAGATGCTGCCCAGGGACAAGCTGCCACCTGTGCCAACTCGTGCTGCTTTGAGAGTGCCCATGGAGCTCTGCAAACTGAGACCATGAACCTGGGGTGCTGAGTTTTGTTTCTCCGGGCAGAAGCATTTGAAGTGCCAGGTACGCCCTCGGTCCTTAAGGGCAGGCAGCCTGCTGGATTTCCACGAATATCAAGATGCTGCCCAGGGACAAGCTGCCACCTGTGCCAACTCGCGCTGCTTTGAGAGTGCCCATGGTGCTCTGCAAACTGAGACCAGAAACGTGGTGTTCTGAGTTTTGTTTTCCCGGCCAGAAGCCTTTGTCAGTACCAGGTCAGCCCTTGGCCCTTGGGGGCCAGCTGCCTGCAGGATTTCCACGAATATCAAAATGCTGCCCAGGGACAAGCTGCCACCCGTGCCAACTCAGGCTGCTTTGAGAGTGCCCACGGAGCTCTTCAAACTGAGAGAAAGTATGTGGGGTTATGGGTTTTGTTTTCCCGGGCAGAAGCCTTTGTCAGTACCAGGTCGGCCCTTGGCCCTTGGGGTCCGGCTGCCTGCAGGATTTCCACAAATATCAAGATGCCGCCCAGGGACAAGCTGCCACCTGTGCCAACTTGGGCTGCTTTTAGAGTGCCCATGGAGCTCTGCAAACTGAGATGTGGAACATGGGGTGGTGGGTTTTCTTTCCCCGGGCAGAAGCCTTTGTCAGTACCAGGAGAGTCCTTGTTCCTCAGGGGCAGGCTGCCGGCTGGATTTCCACGAATATCAAGATGCTGCCCAGGGACCAGCTGCCACTTGGGCCAACTCGCGCTGCTATGAGGGTGCCCACAGAGCTCTGCAAACTGAGACCAGGAACGTAGGATTGTGGGTTTTGTTTTCCCGGGCAGAAGCCTCTCTCAGTGCCAGGTAGGCCATTGTTCCTTAGGGGCAGGCTGGCAGGAAGATTTCCACGAATATCAAGATGCTGCCCAGGGATATTCTGCCACCTGTGCCAACTCGGGCTGCTTTGAGAGTGCCCACGGAGCTCTGCAAACTGAGACCATGAACCTGGGGTGCTGAGTTTTGTTTCTCCGGGCAGAAGCATTTGCAGTGCCAGGTAGGCCCTCGGTCCTTAAGGGCAGGCAGCCTGCTGGATTTCCACGAATATCAAGATGCTGCCCAGGGACAAGCTGCCACCTGTGCCAACTCACGCTGCTTTGAGAGTGCCCATGGTGCTCTGCAAACTGAGACCAGAAACGTGGGGTGCTGGGTTTTGTTTTCCAGGGCAGAAGCCTTTGTCAGTACCAAGTAGGCCCTTGTTCCTTAGGGACAGCCTGGCAGCAAGATTTCCCCGAATATCAAAATGCTGCCCAGGGATATTCTGCCACCTGTGCCAACTCGGGCTGCTTTGAGAGTGCCCACGGAGTTCTTCAAACTGAGACCAGGAACGTGGGTTTGTCGGTGTTGTTTTCCGGGCAGAAACATTTGCAGGACCAGGTAGGCCCTCGGGCCTTTGGGGGAGGCTGGCACCAGGATTTCCACGAAAATCAAGTTTCCGCCCAGGGACAAGCTGCCACCTGTGCCAACTCGTGCTGCTTTGAGAGTGCCCATGGAGCTCTGCAAACTGAGACCATGAACCTGGGGTGCTGAGTTTTGTTTCTCCGGGCAGAAGCATTTGAAGTGCCAGGTACGCCCTCGGTCCTTAAGGGCAGGCAGCCTGCTGGATTTCCACGAATATCAAGATGCTGCCCAGGGACAAGCTGCCACCTGTGCCAACTCGCGCTGCTTTGAGAGTGCCCATGGTGCTCTGCAAACTGAGACCAGAAACGTGGTGTTCTGAGTTTTGTTTTCCCGGCCAGAAGCCTTTGTCAGTACCAGGTCAGCCCTTGGCCCTTGGGGGCCAGCTGCCTGCAGGATTTCCACGAATATCAAAATGCTGCCCAGGGACAAGCTGCCACTTGTGCCAACTCGGGCTGCTTTGAGAGTGCCCACGGAGCTCTTCAAACTGAGAGAAAGTATGTGGGGTTATGGGTTTTGTTTTCCCGGGCAGAAGCCTTTGTCAGTACCAGGTCGGCCCTTGGCCCTTGGGGTCCGGCTGCCTGCAGGATTTCCACAAATATCAAGATGCCGCCCAGGGACAAGCTGCCACCTGTGCCAACTTGGGCTGCTTTTAGAGTGCCCATGGAGCTCTGCAAACTGAGATGTGGAACATGGGGTGGTGGGTTTTCTTTCCCCGGGCAGAAGCCTTTGTCAGTACCAGGAGAGTCCTTGTTCCTCAGGGGCAGGCTGCCGGCTGGATTTCCCCACGAATATCAAGATGCTGCCCAGGGACCAGCTGCCACTTGGGCCAACTCGCGCTGCTATGAGGGTGCCCACGGAGCTCTGCAAACTGAGACCAGGAACGTAGGATTGTGGGTTTTGTTTTCCCGGGCAGAAGCCTCTCTCAGTGCCAGGTAGGCCATTGTTCCTTAGGGGCAGGCTGGCAGGAAGATTTCCACGAATATCAAGATGCTGCCCAGGGATATTCTGCCACCTGTGCCAACTCGGGCTGCTTTGAGAGTGCCCACGGAGCTCTGCAAACTGAGACCATGAACCTGGGGTGCTGAGTTTTGTTTCTCCGGGCAGAAGCATTTGCAGTGCCAGGTAGGCCCTCGGTCCTTAAGGGCAGGCAGCCTGCTGTATTTCCACAAATATCAAGATGCTGCCCAGGGACAAGCTGCCACCTGTGCCAACTCACGCTGCTTTGAGAGTGCCCATGGTGCTCTGCAAACTGAGACCAGAAACGTGGGGTGCTGGGTTTTGTTTTCCAGGGCAGAAGCCTTTGTCAGTACCAAGTAGGCCCTTGTTCCTTAGGGACAGCCTGGCAGCAAGATTTCCCCGAATATCAAAATGCTGCCCAGGGATATTCTGCCACCTGTGCCAACTCAGGCTGCTTTGAGAGTCCCCACGGAGTTCTTCAAACTGAGACCAGGAACGTGGGTTTGTCGGTTTTGTTTTCCCGGGCAGAAAACATTTGCAGGACCAGGTAGGCCCTCGGGCCTTTGGGGGAGGCTGGCACCAGGATTTCCACGAAAATCAAGTTTCCGCCCAGGGACAAGCTGCCACCTTTGCCAACTCACGCTGCTTTGAGAGTGCCCACGGAGCTCTGCAAACTGTGACCAAGACCGTGGGGTGCTGAGTTTTGTTTTCCCCGGCAGAAGTATTTGTCAGTACTAGGTAGGCCCACGGTCCTTTCAGGGCCGTCAGCCTGCTGAATTTCCACGAATATCAGGATGCTGCCCACGGAGGAGCAGCCACCTGTGCCAACTCGGGCTGCTTTGAGAGTGCCCATGGTGCTCTGCAAACTGAGACCAGAAACGTGGGGTGCTGGGGGTTTTGTTTCCCCGGGCAGAAGCCTTTGTCAGTACCAGGAGGGTCCCTTGTTCCTTATGGGCAGTCTGCCTGCTGGATTTCCACGAATATCAAGATGCTGCCCAGGGACAAGCTGCCACCTGTGCCAACTCGGGCTGCTTTGAGAGTGCCCATGGAGCTCTGCAAACTGGGACCAGGAAAGTGGTGTTCTGAGTATTGTTTTCCCGGGCAGAAGCCTTTGTCAGTACCAGGTAGGCCCTCGGCCCTTTGGGGCCGGCAGCCTGCTGGATTTCCATGAATCTGAACATGCCGCCCAGGGATAAGCTGCCACCTGTGCCAACTCGGGCTGCTTTGAGAGTGCCCATGGAGCTCTGCAAACTGAGACCCATGGAACGTGGGGGGGTGGTGGGTTTTCTTTCCCCGGGCAGAAGCCTTTGTCAGTACCAGGTCAGGCCTTGGCCCTTGGGGTCCGGCTGCCTGCAGGATTTCCACAAATATCAAGATGCCGCCCAGGGACAAGCTGCCACCTGTGCCAACTCGGGCTGCTTTGAGAGTGCCCACGGAGCTCTGCAAACTGAGACCAGAAACGTGGGGTGCTGGGTTTTGTTTTCCCGGGCAGAAGCCTTTGTCAGTACCAGGTCGGCCCTTGGCCCTTGGGGGCCGGCTGCCTGCAGGATTTCCACAAATATCAAGATGCCGCCCAGGGACAAGCTGCCACCTGTGCCAACTCGGGCTGCTTTGAGAGTGCCCACGAAGCTCTGCAAACTGAGATGGGGAACGTGGGGTGGTGGATTTTGTTTCCCTGGGCAGAAGCCTTTGTCAGTACCAGGAAGGCCCTTGTTCCTCAGGGGCAGGCTGCCGGCTGGATTTCCACGAATATCAAGATGCTGCCCAGGGACAAGCTGCCACCTGTGCCAACTCGTGCTGCTTTGAGAGTGCCCATGGAGCTCTGCAAACTGAGACCATGAACCTGGGGTGCTGAGTTTTGTTTCTCCGGGCAGAAGCATTTGAAGTGCCAGGTACGCCCTCGGTCCTTAAGGGCAGGCAGCCTGCTGGATTTCCACAAATATCAAGATGCTGCCCAGGGACAAGCTGCCACCTGTGCCAACTCACGCTGCTTTGAGAGTGCCCATGGTGCTCTGCAAACTGAGACCAGAAACGTGGTGTTCTGAGTTTTGTTTTCCCGGGTAGAAGCCTTTGTCAGTACCAGGTCGGCCCTTGGCCCTTGGGGGCCAGCTGTCTGCAGGATTTCCACGAATATCAAAATGCTGCCCAGGGACAAGCTGCCACCTGTGCCAACTCGGGCTGCTTTGAGAGTGCCCACGGAGCTCTTCAAACTGAGAGAAAGTATGTGGGGTTATGGGTTTTGTTTTCCCGGGCAGAAGCCTTTGTCAGTACGAAGTAGGCCCTCAGCCCTTAGAGGCAGTCTGCCTGCTGGATTTCCACGAATATCAAGATGCCACCGAGGAACAAGCTGCCACCTGTGCCAACTCGGTCTGCTTTGAGAGTGCCCATGGAGCTCTGCAAAGTTAGACCAGGAACTTGCCTTGGTGAGTTTTGTTTCCCCGGGCAGAAGCATTTGTCAGTACCAGGTAGGCCCTCGGAATTTCAGGGCCGACTGCCTGCTGGATTTCCACGAATATCAAGATGCTGCCCAGGGACAAGCTGCCACCTGTGCCAACTCGGGCTGCTTTGAGGGTGCCCACGGAGTTCTTCAAACTGAGACCAGGAACGTGGGTTTGTCGGTGTTGTTTTCCCGGGCAGAAACTTTTGCAGGACCAGGTAGGCCCTCGGGCCTTTGGGGGAGGCTGGCACCAGGATTTCCACGAAAATCAAGTTTCCGCCCAGGGACAAGCTGCCACCTTTGCCAACTCACGCTGCTTTGAGAGTGCCCACGGAGCTCTGCAAACTGTGACCAAGACCGTGGGGTGCTGAGTTTTGTTTTCCCCGGCAGAAGTATTTGTCAGTACTAGGTAGGCCCACGGTCTTTCAGGGCCGTCAGCCTGCTGAATTTCCACGAATATCAGGATGCTGCCCACGGAGGAGCTGCCACCTGTGCCAACTCGGGCTGCTTTGAGAGTGCCCATGGTGCTCTGCAAACTGAGACCAGAAACGTGGGGTGCTGGGTTTTGTTTTCCAGGGCAGAAGCCTTTGTCAGTACCAGGAGGGTCCTTGTTCCTTATGGGCAGTCTGCCTGCTGGATTTCCACGAATATCAAGATGCTGCCCAGGGACAAGCTGCCACCTGTGCCAACTCGGGCTGCTTTGAGAGTGCCCATGGAGCTCTGCAAACTGGGACCAGGAAAGTGGTGTTCTGAGTATTGTTTTCCCGGGCAGAAGCCTTTGTCAGTACCAGGTAGGCCCTCGGCCCTTTGGGGCCGGCAGCCTGCTGGATTTCCATGAATCTGAACATGCCGCCCAGGGATAAGCTGCCACATGTGCCAACTCGCGCTGCTTTGAGAGAGCCCATGGAGCTCTGCAAACTGAGACCAGGAACGTGGGGGTGGTGAGTTTTGTTTTCCCGGTCAGAAGCCTTTGTCAGTGTCAGGTCGGCCCTTGTTCCACAGGGGCAGGCTGCCGGCTGGATTTCCGCGAATATCAAGATGCCGCCCAGGGACAAGCTGCCAACTGTGCCAACTCGGGCTGGTTTGAGAGTGCCCATGGAGCTCTGCAAACTGAGACCTGGAACGTGGGGTGGTGGGTTTTGTTTCCCCGGGCAGAAGCCTTTGTCAGTACCAGGTCAGGCCTTGGCCCTTGGGGGCCGGCTGCCTGCAGGATTTCCACAAATATCAAGATGCCGCCCAGGGACAAGCTGCCACCTGTGCCAACTCGGGCTGCTTTGAGAGTGCCCACGGAGCTCTGCAAACTGAGACCAGAAACGTGGGGTGCTGGGTTTTGTTTTCCCGGGCAGAAGCCTTTGTCAGTACCAGGTCGGCCCTTGGCCCTTGGGGGCCGGCTGCCTGCAGGATTTCCACAAATATCAAGATGCCGCCCAGGGACAAGCTGCCACCTGTGCCAACTCGGGCTGCTTTGAGAGTGCCCACGGAGCTCTGCAAACTGAGATGGGGAACGTGGGGTGGTGGATTTTGTTTCCCTGGGCAGAAGCCTTTGTCAGTACCAGGAAGGCCCTTGTTCCTCAGGGGCAGGCTGCCGGCTGGATTTCCACGAATATCAAGATGCTGCCCAGGGACAAGCTGCCACCTGTGCCAACTCGTGCTGCTTTGAGAGTGCCCATGGAGCTCTGCAAACTGAGACCATGAACCTGGGGTGCTGAGTTTTGTTTCTCCGGGCAGAAGCATTTGAAGTGCCAGGTACGCCCTCAGTCCTTAAGGGCAGGCAGCCTGCTGTATTTCCACGAATATCAAGATGCTGCCCAGGGACAAGCTGCCACCTGTGCCAACTCGCGCTGCTTTGAGAGTGCCCATGGTGCTCTGCAAACTGAGACCAGAAACGTGGTGTTCTGAGTTTTGTTTTCCCGGGCAGAAGCCTTTGTCAGTACCAGGTCGGCCCTTGGCCCTTGGGGGCCAGCTGCCTGCAGGATTTCCACGAATATCAAAATGCTGCCCAGGGACAAGCTGCCACTTGTGCCAACTCGGGCTGCTTTGAGAGTGCCCACGGAGCTCTTCAAACTGAGAGAAAGTATGTGGGGTTATGGGTTTTGTTTTCCCGGGCAGAAGCCTTTGTCAGTACGAAGTAGGCCCTCAGCCCTTAGAGGCAGTCTGCCTGCTGGATTTCCACGAATATCAAGATGCCGCCCAGGGACAAGCTGCCACCTGTGCCAACTTGGGCTGCTTTGAGAGTGCCCATGGAGCTCTGCAAACTGAGATGTGGAACATGGGGTAGTGGGTTTTCTTTCCCCGGGCAGAAGCCTTTGTCAGTACCAGGAGAGTCCTTGTTCCTCAGGGGCAGGCTGCCGGCTGGATTTCCACGAATATCAAGATGCTGCCCAGGGACCAGCTGCCACCTGTGCCAACTCGCGCTGCTATGAGGGTGCCCACGGAGCTCTGCAAACTGAGACCAGGAACGTAGGGTTGTGGGTTTTGTTTTCCCGGGCAGAAGCCTCTCTCAGTACCAGGTATGCCCTTGTTCCTTAGGTGCAGGCTGGCAGCAAGCTTTCCACGAATATCAAGATGCTGCCCAGGGATATTCTGCCACCTGTGCCAACTCGGGCTGCTTTGAGAGTGCCCACGGAGCTCTGCAAACTGAGACCATGAACCTGGGGTGCTGAGTTTTGTTTCTCCGGGCAGAAGCATTTGCAGTGCCAGGTAGGCCCTCGGTCCTTAAGGGCAGGCAGCCTGCTGGATTTCCACGAATATCAAGATGCTGCCCAGGGACAAGCTGCCACCTGTGCCAACTCACGCTGCTTTGAGAGTGCCCATGGTGCTCTGCAAACTGAGACCAGAAATGTGGGGTGCTGGGTTTTGTTTTCCAGGGCAGAAGCCTTTTTCAGTACCAAGTAGGCCCTTGTTCCTTAGGGACAGCCTGGCAGCAAGATTTCCCCGAATATCAAAATGCTGCCCAGGGATATTCTGCCACCTGTGCCAACTCAGGCTGCTTTGAGAGTGCCCACGGAGTTCTTCAAACTGAGACCAGGAACGTGGGTTTGTCGGTGTTGTTTTCCCGGGCAGAAACATTTGCAGGACCAGGTAGGCCCTCGGGCCTTTGGGGGAGGCTGGCACCAGGATTTCCACGAAAATCAAGTTTCCGCCCAGGGACAAGCTGCCACCTTTGCCAACTCGGGCTGGTTTGAGAGTGCCCATGGAGCTCTGCAAACTGAGACCTGGAACGTGGGGTGGTGGGTTTTGTTTCCCCGGGCAGAAGCCTTTGTCAGTACCAGGTCAGGCCTTGGCCCTTGGGGTCCGGCTGCCTGCAGGATTTCCACAAATATCAAGATGCCGCCCAGGGACAAGCTGCCACCTGTGCCAACTCGGGCTGCTTTGAGAGTGCCCACGGAGCTCTGCAAACTGAGACCAGAAACGTGGGGTGCTGGGTTTTGTTTTCCCGGGCAGAAGCCTTTGTCAGTACCAGGTCGGCCCTTGGCCCTTGGGGGCCGGCTGCCTGCAGGATTTCCACAAATATCAAGATGCCGCCCAGGGACAAGCTGCCACCTGTGCCAACTCGGGCTGCTTTGAGAGTGCCCACGGAGCTCTGCAAACTGAGATGTGGAACGTGGGGTGGTGGATTTTGTTTCCCTGGGCAGAAGCCTTTGTCAGTACCAGGAAGGCCCTTGTTCCTCAGGGGCAGGCTGCCGGCTGGATTTCCACGAATATCAAGATGCTGCCCAGGGACAAGCTGCCACCTGTGCCAACTCGTGCTGCTTTGAGAGTGCCCATGGAGCTCTGCAAACTGAGACCATGAACCTGGGGTGCTGAGTTTTGTTTCTCCGGGCAGAAGCATTTGAAGTGCCAGGTACGCCCTCGGTCCTTAAGGGCAGGCAGCCTGCTGGATTTCCACGAATATCAAGATGCTGCCCAGGGACAAGCTGCCACCTGTGCCAACTCGCGCTGCTTTGAGAGTGCCCATGGTGCTCTGCAAACTGAGACCAGAAACGTGGTGTTCTGAGTTTTGTTTTCCCGGGCAGGAGCCTTTGTCAGTACCAGGTCAGCCCTTGGCCCTTGGGGGCCAGCTGCCTGCAGGATTTCCACGAATATCAAAATGCTGCCCAGGGACAAGCTGCCACTTGTGCCAACTCGGGCTGCTTTGAGAGTGCCCACGGAGCTCTTCAAACTGAGAGAAAGTATGTGGGGTTATGGGTTTTGTTTCCCCTGGCAGAAGCCTTTGTCAGTACCAGGTCGGCCCTTGGCCCTTGGGGTCCGGCTGCCTGCAGGATTTCCACAAATATCAAGATGCCGCCCAGGGACAAGCTGCCACCTGTGCCAACTTGGGCTGCTTTGAGAGTGCCCATGGAGCTCTGCAAACTGAGATGTGGAACATGGGGTGGTGGGTTTTCTTTCCCCGGGCAGAAGCCTTTGTCAGTACCAGGAGAGTCCTTGTTCCTCAGGGGCAGGCTGCCGGCTGGATTTCCACGAATATCAAGATGCTGCCCAGGGACCAGCTGCCACTTGGGCCAACTCGCGCTGCTATGAGGGTGCCCAGGGAGCTCTGCAAACTGAGACCAGGAACGTAGGATTGTGGGTTTTGTTTTCCCGGGCAGAAGCCTCTCTCAGTGCCAGGTAGGCCCTTGTTCCTTAGGGGCAGGCTGGCAGGAAGATTTCCACGAATATCAAGATGCTGCCCAGGGATATTCTGCCACCTGTGCCAACTCGGGCTGCTTTGAGAGTGCCCACGGAGCTCTGCAAACTGAGACCATGAACCTGGGGTGCTGAGTTTTGTTTCTCCGGGCAGAAGCATTTGCAGTGCCAGGTAGGCCCTCGGTCCTTAAGGGCAGGCAGCCTGCTGGATTTCCACGAATATCAAGATGCTGCCCAGGGACAAGCTGCCACCTGTGCCAACTCACGCTGCTTTGAGAGTGCCCATGGTGCTCTGCAAACTGAGACCAGAAACGTGGGGTGCTGGGTTTTGTTTTCCCGGGCAGAAGCCTTTGTCAGTACCAAGTAGGCCCTTGTTCCTTAGGGACAGCCTGGCAGCAAGATTTCCCCGAATATCAAAATGCTGCCCAGGGATATTCTGCCACCTGTGCCAACTCAGGCTGCTTTGAGAGTGCCCACGGAGTTCTTCAAACTGAGACCAGGAACGTGGGTTTGTCGGTGTTGTTTTCCCGGGCAGAAACATTTGCAGGACCAGGTAGGCCCTCGGGCCTTTGGGGGAGGCTGGCACCAGGATTTCCACGAAAATCAAGTTTCCGCCCAGGGACAAGCTGCCACCTTTGCCAACTCACGCTGCTTTGAGAGTGCCCACGGAGCTCTGCAAACTGTGACCAAGACCGTGGGGTGCTGAGTTTTGTTTTCCCGGGCAGAAGTATTTGTCAGTACTAGGTAGGCCCACGGTCTTTCAGGGCCGTCAGCCTGCTGAATTTCCACGAATATCAGGATGCTGCCCACGGAGGAGCTGCCACCTGTGCCAACTCGGGCTGCTTTGAGAGTGCCCATGGTGCTCTGCAAACTGAGACCAGAAACGTGGGGTGCTGGGTTTTGTTTTCCAGGGCAGAAGCCTTTGTCAGTACCAGGAGGGTCCTTGTTCCTTATGGGCAGTCTGCCTGCTGGATTTCCACGAATATCAAGATGCTGCCCAGGGACAAGCTGCCACCTGTGCCAACTCGGGCTGCTTTGAGAGTGCCCATGGAGCTCTGCAAACTGGGACCAGGAAAGTGGTGTTCTGAGTATTGTTTTCCCGGGCAGAAGCCTTTGTCAGTACCAGGTAGGCCCTCGGCCCTTTGGGGCCGGCAGCCTGCTGGATTTCCATGAATCTGAACATGCCGCCCAGGGATAAGCTGCCACATGTGCCAACTCGCGCTGCTTTGAGAGAGCCCATGGAGCTCTGCAAACTGAGACCAGGAACGTGGGGTGGTGAGTTTTGTTTTCCCGGTCAGAAGCCTTTGTCAGTGTCAGGTCGGCCCTTGTTCCACAGGGGCAGGCTGCCGGCTGGATTTCCACGAATATCAAGATGCCGCCCAGGGACAAGCTGCCAACTGTGCCAACTCGGGCTGGTTTGAGAGTGCCCATGGAGCTCTGCAAACTGAGACCTGGAACGTGGGGTGGTGGGTTTTCTTTCCCCGGGCAGAAGCCTTTGTCAGTACCAGGTCAGGCCTTGGCCCTTGGGGGCCGGCTGCCTGCAGGATTTCCACGAATATCAAGATGCCGCCCAGGGACAAGCTGCCACCTGTGCCAACTCGGGCTGCTTTGAGAGTGCCCACGGAGCTCTGCAAACTGAGACCAGAAGCGTGGGGTGCTGGGTTTTGTTTTCCCGGGCAGAAGCCTTTGTCAGTACCAGGTCGGCCCTTGGCCCTTGGGGGCCGGCTGCCTGCAGGATTTCCACAAATATCAAGATGCCGCCCAGGGACAAGCTGCCACCTGTGCCAACTCGGGCTGCTTTGAGAGTGCCCACGGAGCTCTGCAAACTGAGATGGGGAACGTGGGGTGGTGGATTTTGTTTCCCTGGGCAGAAGCCTTTGTCAGTACCAGGAAGGCCCTTGTTCCTCAGGGGCAGGCTGCCGGCTGGATTTCCACGAATATCAAGATGCTGCCCAGGGACAAGCTGCCACCTGTGCCAACTCGTGCTGCTTTGAGAGTGCCCATGGAGCTCTGCAAACTGAGACCATGAACCTGGGGTGCTGAGTTTTGTTTCTCCGGGCAGAAGCATTTGAAGTGCCAGGTACGCCCTCAGTCCTTAAGGGCAGGCAGCCTGCTGTATTTCCACGAATATCAAGATGCTGCCCAGGGACAAGCTGCCACCTGTGCCAACTCGCGCTGCTTTGAGAGTGCCCATGGAGCTCTGCAAACTGAGACCAGAAACGTGGTGTTCTGAGTTTTGTTTTCCCGGGCAGAAGCCTTTGTCAGTACCAGGTCGGCCCTTGGCCCTTGGGGGCCAGCTGCCTGCAGGATTTCCACGAATATCAAAATGCTGCCCAGGGACAAGCTGCCACTTGTGCCAACTCGGGCTGCTTTGAGAGTGCCCACGGAGCTCTTCAAACTGAGAGAAAGTATGTGGGGTTATGGGTTTTGTTTTCCCGGGCAGAAGCCTTTGTCAGTACGAAGTAGGCCCTCAGCCCTTAGAGGCAGTCTGCCTGCTGCATTTCCACGAATATCAAGATGCCACCGAGGAACAAGCTGCCACCTGTGCCAACTCGGGCTGCTTTGAGAGTGCCCATGGAGCTCTGCAAAGTTAGACCAGGAACTTGCCTTGGTGAGTTTTGTTTCCCCGGGCAGAAGCATTTGTCAGTACCAGGTAGGCCCTCGGAATTTCAGGGCCGACTGCCTGCTGGATTTCCACGAATATCAAGATGCTGCCCAGGGACAAGCTGCCACCTGTGCCAACTCGGGCTGCTTTGAGGGTGCCCATGGAGCTCTGCAAACTGAGACCAGAAACGTGGGGTGCTGGGTTTTGTTTCCCCTGGCAGAAGCCTTTGTCAGTACCAGGTCGGCCCTTGGCCCTTGGGGGCCGGCTGCCTGCAGGATTTCCACAAATATCAAGATGCCGCCCAGGGACAAGCTGCCACCTGTGCCAACTTGGGCTGCTTTGAGAGTGCCCATGGAGCTCTGCAAACTGAGATGTGGAACGTGGGGTGGTGGGTTTTCTTTCCCCGGGCAGAAGCCTTTGTCAGTACCAGGAGAGTCCTTGTTCCTCAGGGGCAGGCTGCCGGCTGGATTTCCACGAATATCAAGATGCTGCCCAGGGACCAGCTGCCACCTGTGCCAACTCGCGCTGCTATGAGGGTGCCCACGGAGCTCTGCAAACTGAGACCAGGAACGTAGGGTTGTGGGTTTTGTTTTCCCGGGCAGAAGCCTCTCTCAGTACCAGGTATGCCCTTGTTCCTTAGGTGCAGGCTGGCAGCAAGCTTTCCACGAATATCAAGATGCTGCCCAGGGATATTCTGCCACCTGTGCCAACTCGGGCTGCTTTGAGAGTGCCCACGGAGCTCTGCAAACTGAGACCATGAACCTGGGGTGCTGAGTTTTGTTTCTCCGGGCAGAAGCATTTGCAGTGCCAGGTAGGCCCTCGGTCCTTAAGGGCAGGCAGCCTGCTGGATTTCCACGAATATCAAGATGCTGCCCAGGGACAAGCTGCCACCTGTGCCAACTCACGCTGCTTTGAGAGTGCCCATGGTGCTCTGCAAACTGAGACCAGAAATGTGGGGTGCTGGGTTTTGTTTTCCAGGGCAGAAGCCTTTTTCAGTACCAAGTAGGCCCTTGTTCCTTAGGGACAGCCTGGCAGCAAGATTTCCCCGAATATCAAAATGCTGCCCAGGGATATTCTGCCACCTGTGCCAACTCAGGCTGCTTTGAGAGTGCCCACGGAGTTCTTCAAACTGAGACCAGGAACGTGGGTTTGTCGGTGTTGTTTTCCCGGGCAGAAACATTTGCAGGACCAGGTAGGCCCTCGGGCCTTTGGGGGAGGCTGGCACCAGGATTTACACGAAAATCAAGTTTCCGCCCAGGGACAAGCTGCCACCTTTGCCAACTCATGCTGCTTTGAGAGTGCCCACGGAGCTCTGCAAACTGTGACCAAGACCGTGGGGTGCTGAGTTTTGTTTTCCCCGGCAGAAGTATTTGTCAGTACTAGGTAGGCCCACGGTCTTTCAGGGCCGTCAGCCTGCTGAATTTCCACGAATATCAGGATGCTGCCCACGGAGGAGCTGCCACCTGTGCCAACTCGAGCTGCTTTGAGAGTGCCCATGGTGCTCTGCAAACTGAGACCAGAAACGTGGGGTGCTGGGTTTTGTTTTCCAGGGCAGAAGCCTTTGTCAGTACCAGGAGGGTCCTTGTTCCTTATGGGCAGTCTGCCTGCTGGATTTCCACGAATATCAAGATGCTGCCCAGGGACAAGCTGCCACCTGTGCCAACTCGGGCTGCTTTGAGAGTGCCCATGGAGCTCTGCAAACTGGGACCAGGAAAGTGGTGTTCTGAGTATTGTTTTCCCGGGCAGAAGCCTTTGTCAGTACCAGGTAGGCCCTCGGCCCTATGGGGCCGGCAGCCTGCTGGATTTCCATGAATCTGAACATGCCGCCCAGGGATAAGCTGCCACATGTGCCAACTCGCGCTGCTTTGAGAGAGCCCATGGAGCTCTGCAAACTGAGACCAGGAACGTGGGGTGGTGAGTTTTGTTTTCCCGGTCAGAAGCCTTTGTCAGTGTCAGGTCGGCCCTTGTTCCACAGGGGCAGGCTGCCGGCTGGATTTCCACGAATATCAAGATGCCGCCCAGGGACAAGCTGCCACCTGTGCCAACTCGGGCTGGTTTGAGAGTGCCCATGGAGCTCTGCAAACTGAGACCTGGAACGTGGGGTGGTGGGTTTTGTTTCCCCGGGCAGAAGCCTTTGTCAGTACCAGGTCAGGCCTTGGCCCTTGGGGGCCGGCTGCCTGCAGGATTTCCACAAATATCAAGATGCTGCCCAGGGACAAGCTGCCACCTGTGCCAACTCGGGCTGCTTTGAGAGTGCCCACGGAGCTCTGCAAACTGAGACCGGAAACGTGGGGTGCTGAGTTTTGTTTTCCCGGGCAGAAGCCTTTGTCAGTACCAGGTCGGCCCTTGGCCCTTGGGGGCCGGCTGCCTGCAGGATTTCCACAAATATCAAGATGCCGCCCAGGGACAAGCTGCCACCTGTGCCAACTCGGGCTGCTTTGAGAGTGCCCACGGAGCTCTGCAAACTGAGATGTGGAACGTGGGGTGGTGGATTTTGTTTCCCTGGGCAGAAGCCTTTGTCAGTACCAGGAAGGCCCTTGTTCCTCAGGGGCAGGCTGCCGGCTGGATTTCCACGAATATCAAGATGCTGCCCAGGGACAAGCTGCCACCTGTGCCAACTCGTGCTGCTTTGAGAGTGCCCATGGAGCTCTGCAAACTGAGACCATGAATCTGGGGTGCTGAGTTTTGTTTCTCCGGGCAGAAGCATTTGAAATGCCAGGTATGCCCTCGGTCCTTAAGGGCAGGCAGCCTGCTGGATTTCCACGAATATCAAGATGCTGCCCAGGGACAAGCTGCCACCTGTGCCAACTCGGGCTGCTTTGATGGTGCCCATGGAGCTCTGCAAACTGAGACCAGAAACGTGGGGTGCTGGGTTTTGTTTCCCCTGGCAGAAGCCTTTGTCAGTACCAGGTCGGCCCTTGGCCCTTGGGGGCCGGCTGCCTGCAGGATTTCCACAAATATCAAGATGCCGCCCAGGGACAAGCTGCCACCTGTGCCAACTTGGGCTGCTTTGAGAGTGCCCATGGAGCTCTGCAAACTGAGATGTGGAACATGGGGTGGTGGGTTTTCTTTCCCCGGGCAGAAGCCTTTGTCAGTACCAGGAGAGTCCTTGTTCCTCAGGGGCAGGCTGCCGGCTGGATTTCCACGAATATCAAGATGCTGCCCAGGGACCAGCTGCCACCTGTGCCAACTCGCGCTGCTATGAGGGTGCCCACGGAGCTCTGCAAACTGAGACCAGGAACGTAGGGTTGTGGGTTTTGTTTTCCCGGGCAGAAGCCTCTCTCAGTACCAGGTATGCCCTTGTTCCTTAGGTGCAGGCTGGCAGCAAGCTTTCCACGAATATCAAGATGCTGCCCAGGGATATTCTGCCACCTGTGCCAACTCGGGCTGCTTTGAGAGTGCCCACGGAGCTCTGCAAACTGAGACCATGAACCTGGGGTGCTGAGTTTTGTTTCTCCGGGCAGAAGCATTTGCAGTGCCAGGTAGGCCCTCGGTCCTTAAGGGCAGGCAGCCTGCTGGATTTCCACGAATATCAAGATGCTGCCCAAGCTGCCACCTGTGCCAACTCGGGCTGCTTTGAGAGTGCCCACGGAGCTCTGCAAACTGACCAGAAACGTGTGCTGAGTTTTGTTTTCCCGGGCAGAAGCTCAGGGTCTTGCTTGGGGGCCGGCTGAGAGTGCCCACGGAGCTCTGCAAACTGAGACCAGAAACGTGGGGTGCTGAGTTTTGTTTTCCCGGGCAGAAGCCTTTGTCAGTACCAGGTCGGCCCTTGGCCCTTGGGGGCCGGCTGCCTGCAGGATTTCCACAAATATCAAGATGCCGCCCAGGGACAAGCTGCCACCTGTGCCAACTCGGGCTGCTTTGAGAGTGCCCACGGAGCTCTGCAAACTGAGATGTGGAACGTGGGGTGGTGGATTTTGTTTCCCTGGGCAGAAGCCTTTGTCAGTACCAGGAAGGCCCTTGTTCCTCAGGGGCAGGCTGCCGGCTGGATTTCCACGAATATCAAGATGCTGCCCAGGGACAAGCTGCCACCTGTGCCAACTCGTGCTGCTTTGAGAGTGCCCATGGAGCTCTGCAAACTGAGACCATGAATCTGGGGTGCTGAGTTTTGTTTCTCCGGGCAGAAGCATTTGAAATGCCAGGTATGCCCTCGGTCCTTAAGGGCAGGCAGCCTGCTGGATTTCCACGAATATCAAGATGCTGCCCAGGGACAAGCTGCCACCTGTGCCAACTCGGGCTGCTTTGATGGTGCCCATGGAGCTCTGCAAACTGAGACCAGAAACGTGGGGTGCTGGGTTTTGTTTCCCCTGGCAGAAGCCTTTGTCAGTACCAGGTCGGCCCTTGGCCCTTGGGGGCCGGCTGCCTGCAGGATTTCCACAAATATCAAGATGCCGCCCAGGGACAAGCTGCCACCTGTGCCAACTTGGGCTGCTTTGAGAGTGCCCATGGAGCTCTGCAAACTGAGATGTGGAACATGGGGTGGTGGGTTTTCTTTCCCCGGGCAGAAGCCTTTGTCAGTACCAGGAGAGTCCTTGTTCCTCAGGGGCAGGCTGCCGGCTGGATTTCCACGAATATCAAGATGCTGCCCAGGGACCAGCTGCCACCTGTGCCAACTCGCGCTGCTATGAGGGTGCCCACGGAGCTCTGCAAACTGAGACCAGGAACGTAGGGTTGTGGGTTTTGTTTTCCCGGGCAGAAGCCTCTCTCAGTACCAGGTATGCCCTTGTTCCTTAGGTGCAGGCTGGCAGCAAGCTTTCCACGAATATCAAGATGCTGCCCAGGGATATTCTGCCACCTGTGCCAACTCGGGCTGCTTTGAGAGTGCCCACGGAGCTCTGCAAACTGAGACCATGAACCTGGGGTGCTGAGTTTTGTTTCTCCGGGCAGAAGCATTTGCAGTGCCAGGTAGGCCCTCGGTCCTTAAGGGCAGGCAGCCTGCTGGATTTCCACGAATATCAAGATGCTGCCCAGGGACAAGCTGCCACCTGTGCCAACTCACGCTGCTTTGAGAGTGCCCATGGTGCTCTGCAAACTGAGACCAGAAATGTGGGGTGCTGGGTTTTGTTTTCCAGGGCAGAAGCCTTTTTCAGTACCAAGTAGGCCCTTGTTCCTTAGGGACAGCCTGGCAGCAAGATTTCCCCGAATATCAAAATGCTGCCCAGGGATATTCTGCCACCTGTGCCAACTCAGGCTGCTTTGAGAGTGCCCACGGAGTTCTTCAAACTGAGACCAGGAACGTGGGTTTGTCGGTGTTGTTTTCCCGGGCAGAAACATTTGCAGGACCAGGTAGGCCCTCGGGCCTTTGGGGGAGGCTGGCACCAGGATTTCCACGAAAATCAAGTTTCCGCCCAGGGACAAGCTGCCACCTTTGCCAACTCATGCTGCTTTGAGAGTGCCCACGGAGCTCTGCAAACTGTGACCAAGACCGTGGGGTGCTGAGTTTTGTTTTCCCCGGCAGAAGTATTTGTCAGTACTAGGTAGGCCCACGGTCTTTCAGGGCCGTCAGCCTGCTGAATTTCCACGAATATCAGGATGCTGCCCACGGAGGAGCTGCCACCTGTGCCAACTCGGGCTGCTTTGAGAGTGCCCATGGTGCTCTGCAAACTGAGACCAGAAACGTGGGGTGCTGGGTTTTGTTTTCCAGGGCAGAAGCCTTTGTCAGTACCAGGAGGGTCCTTGTTCCTTATGGGCAGTCTGCCTGCTGGATTTCCACGAATATCAAGATGCTGCCCAGGGACAAGCTGCCACCTGTGCCAACTCGGGCTGCTTTGAGAGTGCCCATGGAGCTCTGCAAACTGGGACCAGGAAAGTGGTGTTCTGAGTATTGTTTTCCCGGGCAGAAGCCTTTGTCAGTACCAGGTAGGCCCTCGGCCCTATGGGGCCGGCAGCCTGCTGGATTTCCATGAATCTGAACATGCCGCCCAGGGATAAGCTGCCACATGTGCCAACTCGCGCTGCTTTGAGAGAGCCCATGGAGCTCTGCAAACTGAGACCAGGAACGTGGGGTGGTGAGTTTTGTTTTCCCGGTCAGAAGCCTTTGTCAGTGTCAGGTCGGCCCTTGTTCCACAGGGGCAGGCTGCCGGCTGGATTTCCACGAATATCAAGATGCCGCCCAGGGACAAGCTGCCACCTGTGCCAACTCGGGCTGGTTTGAGAGTGCCCATGGAGCTCTGCAAACTGAGACCTGGAACGTGGGGTGGTGGGTTTTGTTTCCCCGGGCAGAAGCCTTTGTCAGTACCAGGTCAGGCCTTGGCCCTTGGGGGCCGGCTGCCTGCAGGATTTCCACAAATATCAAGATGCTGCCCAGGGACAAGCTGCCACCTGTGCCAACTCGGGCTGCTTTGAGAGTGCCCACGGAGCTCTGCAAACTGAGACCAGAAACGTGGGGTGCTGAGTTTTGTTTTCCCGGGCAGAAGCCTTTGTCAGTACCAGGTCGGCCCTTGGCCCTTGGGGGCCGGCTGCCTGCAGGATTTCCACAAATATCAAGATGCCGCCCAGGGACAAGCTGCCACCTGTGCCAACTCGGGCTGCTTTGAGAGTGCCCACGGAGCTCTGCAAACTGAGATGTGGAACGTGGGGTGGTGGATTTTGTTTCCCAGGGCAGAAGCCTTTGTCAGTACCAGGAAGGCCCTTGTTCCTCAGGGGCAGGCTGCCGGCTGGATTTCCACGAATATCAAGATGCTGCCCAGGGACAAGCTGCCACCTGTGCCAACTCGTGCTGCTTTGAGAGTGCCCATGGAGCTCTGCAAACTGAGACCATGAACCTGGGGTGCTGAGTTTTGTTTCTCCGGGCAGAAGCATTTGAAGTGCCAGGTACGCCCTCGGTCCTTAAGGGCAGGCAGCCTGCTGGATTTCCACGAATATCAAGATGCTGCCCAGGGACAAGCTGCCACCTGTGCCAACTCGCGCTGCTTTGAGAGTGCCCATGGTGCTCTGCAAACTGAGACCAGAAACGTGGTGTTCTGAGTTTTGTTTTCCCGGGCAGAAGCCTTTGTCAGTACCAAGTCGGCCCTTGGCCCTTGGGGGCCAGCTGCCTGCAGGATTTCCACGAATATCAAAATGCTGCCCAGGGACAAGCTGCCACTTGTGCCAACTTGGGCTGCTTTGAGAGTGCAAACGGAGCTCTTCAAACTGAGAGAAAGTATGTGGGGTTATGGGTTTTGTTTTCCCGGGCAGAAGCCTTTGTCAGTACGAAGTAGGCCCTCAGCCCTTAGAGGCAGTCTGCCTGCTGGATTTCCACGAATATCAAGATGCCACCCATGGACAAGCTGCCACCTGTGCCAACTCGGGCTGCTTTGAGAGTGCCCATGGAGCTCTGCAAAGTTAGACCAGGAACTTGCCTTGGTGAGTTTTGTTTCCCCGGGCAGAAGCATTTGCAGTACCAGGCAGGCTCTCGGAACTTCAGGGCCGTCTGCCTGCTGGATTTCCACGAATATCAAGATGCTGCCCAGGGACAAGCTGCCACTTGGGCCAACTCGCGCTGCTTTGAGGGTGCCCACGGAGCTCTGCAAACTGAGACCATAACCTAGGGTTGTGGGTTTTGTTTTCTCGGGCAGAAGCCTCTCTCAGTACCAGGTAGGCCCTTGTTCCTTAGGGGCAGGCTGCCTGCTGAATTTCCACGAATATCAAGATGCTGCCCAGGGACAAGCTGCCACCTGTGCCAGCTCGGGCTGCTTTGAGGGTGCCCACGGAGCTCTAAAAACTGAGACAGGGTACATGGGGTTATGGGTTATGTTTCCCCGGGCAGAAGCCATTGTGAGTACCAGGTAGGCCCTCGGCCCTTAGGGGCAGGCTGGCAGCAAGACTTCCACGAATATCAAGATGCCGCCCAGGGACAAGCTGCCACCTGTGCCAACTCACGCTGCTTTGAGAGTGCCCACGGATCTCTTCAAACTGAGCCAAAGTATGTGGGGTTTCGGGTTTTTTTTTCCCGGGCAGAACCCTTTGTCAGTACCAAGTAGGACCTCGGCCCTTAGAGGCAGTCTGCCTGCTGGATTTCCACGCATATCTAGATGCCGCCCAGGAACAAGCTGCCACCTGTGCCAACTTGGGCTGCTTTGAGAGTACCCATGGTGCTCTACAAACAGAAACCAGGAGCGTGGGATGGTGAGTTTTTTTTTTTCCTCGGCAGAAGCCTTTGTCAGTACCAGGTAGGCCCTCGGCCCTTCATGGCTGGCTGCCTGCTGGATTTCCACGAATATCAAGATGCCGCCCAGGGATATTCTGCCACCTGTGCCAACTCGGGCTGCTTTGAGAGTGCCCATGGAGCTCTGCAAACTGAGACCGGGACCGTGGGGTTCTGAGTTTTGTTTTCCCGGCAGAAGCCTTTGTCAGTACCAGGTAGGCCTTCGGCCCTATGGGTCCGGTTGCAGGCTGGATTTCCCCGAATAACAAGATGCCGCCCAGGGACAAGCTGCCACCTGTGCCAACTCGGGCTGCTTTGAGAGTGCCCATGGAGCTCTTCAAACCGTGGCCTGGAACGTCGGGTAATGTGTCTTGTTTTGCTGGGTAGAAGACTATCTCTGTACTAGGTCGGCCCTCCACCCTTAGCGGCCGGCTCCCCGCTGGATTTGCCCGAATATCACGGTGCCGTCCCGGGTCAAGCTGCCACCTGTGCCAACTCGGGCTGCTTTGAGAGTGCCCATGGAGCTCTACAAACTGAGACCAGCAACGTGGGATGGTGAGCTTTGTTTTTCTGGGAAGAAGCCTTTGTCAGTACCAGGTAGGCCCTCGGCCCTAAGGGGCCTGTTGCCTCCTGGATATCCACAAATATCAAGATGCCTCTCAGGGACAAGCTGCCACCTGTGCTAGCTCTGGCTGCTTTGAGAGTGCCCACGGAACTCTGCAAACTGAGACTAAGACCTTGGGGTGGTGGGTTTTTTTCTCCTTGGGCAGTATAATGCACAATACCTAGGTGTCCCTAAGCACGTTGATGCTTGGTGCCTGCTCGATTTCTGTATTAATCAGGATGCCATCCAATTAAAGGCTGATAGCTGTGCCAACGTTGGGTGCTTGCACAGTGCCCACAGAGCTCTGCAAACTGAGACCTAGACGGTGAGGTGTTGAGTTTTTTTTCCTGGGCTGTTGCCCGCACAGTACTTTTGTGGCCATTTGGGGCCTGAGACCAGGAAGGTGAGGTGGTGAGTTTGGTTTCCCTGGGAAAAAGCTCACCACATTTTTTGGATGGGCCTTGCGTGCAGGCCCCGGTTGGCTGCTGTAATGCCGCATTGATCAAGATCTAGCTCACGTACAACCTGCCACCTGTGCCACCTCAGGCTGCTCTCACAGTGCCTGTGGATACAACGCTCTGTTTGACTCTTAGAGGTCTAATTACAAGCTGTGTTTGATAAATTATGAGTGTGGTAAATGAATGTGTTCTAGGAGTGTGAGATCCTTGAAATAGTATAATTTTTGATTTTCTTATGGTTGGAAGATCGTTTTACAAGCATAATGGGAATACTCCTTTTTTTAGGTACTTTTTCTTCTAGAAAGTATACCATAAGTGTTTTCTAATATTAAATGACAGAGCAGCCCGTTGATCCTTTACTGGAAATTTTTCCTATTTTTCAAAAATAACAGAAAAAAGCTCTTGCAAAAATAAGGGGAAAAAATTGCTTTAAAAAGTATTTCATTACAGCTTTTAAAGGCAATTAAAGTGCACCCATTGCTGATGGGAAGCCGATAACTGGTTAAACATGTATTCACTTGTTATGTCTCTCTAAAGAAATACTCTAACATCAAGCAATTAATCCCTTCCATCATAGTTTTAACCTCTTTCCTAGTTTAAATGTCAATGAAAAACATCATGAAGAACTCCATCTGTATCTCTCCGATTCATCTTACATACAAAGCAACTATTTTTCCACCGGTTTGCTTGATGGTCTGCTTACTGCATTCAGCATTTTTTGGCATGCTTTTTTGCTTCTTTCTGCTGTCAATACTGGCCAATACATGCCATCTGCCAATGGTAGGATTTCTCTCACCTAAGCATATGGATTGAATCTTTAAGATCACTTTCGATAAAATGGATAAAAAAGGAGTTGTTTGATTCCACCTAACATTGAGTCTCTTGGTAAAGGTCACCTGGAGAAAAGTTTTTGCTTCTAGAATTCAACTCATGGATTGAAATATTTGAGAAGACTGATAGGCACTGGAGCATGGAGACACCTTCAGCCTCTGTGGATATAAAGCCCAGATTAAAATGATCAATTCTCTCAACTTGATGGACTGTACTGAGCAGAATTCTGACTAGAATCTCTTTCACACATAGAACACCCTGTTCAAGACACATGGTAAGATGAAGCTCACCTCCGGTTCCCTGCAGGTATTTGTATTTCTAATGAGTCTTTGGGATGCCTAGGTGATTTTCAGATGTCTAAAGATGAGACAAAGCCCACGACTTTCTCAAGACCTGGAACCATCTCCCTAGAAGCTGCAAAACACACAATGCCTCACTTGTGTCAAATTTGCCAAAGCAAGGACTAGAGCAAGAACTGGATGCAAAATACTTACACAGAGATGATAGTTTTTAAGATATTCATCAGATATTCTTCACATGGGAAGAGTCTTTGAACTCTTCTGTGATAGAACCCCAAAACTAAATGTTTTTTTTTTCATTGAGCACTCTTCTTGATGCAATTCTTCAACTTGGCATGGCTTAATTCAATAGCATCCAAGTCAGAGAAAAATTGATAAAGGCAGATAGGAAAGAAAATTAGAAATTCGTTACTCAGAGTGTGAGTAGGAAGACAGGGAGCCATTCAAAAGAATAAGGAAACAAAACAGGAGCAGTGAAAATGAGACACATCCTGCATCTTTCCGGCGGGGAAGATGGATTATTTAATTAGTGACAAAATTAGAAGAGCCTGAACATTTGCTGTCCCACAACAGGAACAGAAAAACCATTGGGCACGCACATAATAGCCAAAGAAACATAACAAAGAGAAGGAAATACAGAGAATAGGAAAAAGAAGTAAGGCGCTTTTTTCAATCATTGAAATTCAGGTGGTGTATCATTCTAATACACTTTTTTATACAGTAAAAGAGTAGTTATATACAGTCGGGTAAATTGCAGCTATGTATCATTTTTAGACAGGAAATGTTTTCCAAGAAACATGTACCAGATTATATATACAAGTTCCTGACTGCCAAAGAAGAAAGTACAAAACAGCAAACACTTGGGTAAAGTCCCAGGAACCAGAGATCAAGATCTACACCGATATAAGGAGAGCGGTGAGTTTTTCAAGAAGCAAAAGCGAATGCAGCTGACTGTGCTTGTGGATGAAAAGCTGTGGGATTTTTTGCAATTCCATTAAGAGCGCACAAAAGCGCGGTGCTCGGCTGCCTCATGCTTCGCATGCTGCGAGATGCACAGAAATTAAGATGAGCAAGGTTCTTCAGCTTTGCCCTTTTTCAGCAGCTGCGCCACACCGATGGACTGGAATATCTCTCGAGATGTTTTCCTTTCTCAAGAATGTATTGTTGCTGTGTCTTGACCGCACAAGGATAAGTATGAAGAGATCATAGCCATCTCGAAATAAATTCGCCGCTTTATTAAAAAGATAAATGCTTCAACAATGCGCAGCCACGACAAAAATCAGGGCCAAGACTGGGAGACGTTTGCTGTGCTGGCACCCAATTTCTGTCGGCGAAAAGTCATGGAGAAGCTTTTGGCTAGGATGCAGACGATGAGAGAGGCAGAAGACGGAGGTACGGGGCTGTCCGGAGCGAAGTGCCGCTGGCCGGCGTCTTTCGCCCGAAGCAGCGCGCCGGAGCGCACCGCCACCGGCACAAGCAGCAGTGCGCGAAGTAGCGGCTCTTTCGCTTTCGCTAGACGGAGAGCCGGCAGCTTGCAGGAGGTGAAGAAGCAAGCCGCACAACAGCAGCATTGTGGGCGCAGCTCTCGAACTGCTGCGGGATGGTGGATTGCCACTCGCATGCCTTTGAAAATCACGTTAGCATGCGAATGGAAGAAGTTTTTGGACAACTTTGCAATGCATCTTGCTAGTGCTCCTGCAACGCTCCGTGGAAACTCTTGCGGCTCTCTTTGCGCTGCGAGATGCAAAGAACTGGGTGAACTCGTCAAGCAAGATCGGAAGATGTTTGCAGTGCTGGCACACTTTCTCTCTCGGCGAGAAGTCATGGAGAAGCTTTAGGCTAGGATGCAGACGACGAGAGAGGCAGAAGACGGAGGTACGGGGCTGTCCGGAGCGAAGTGCCGCTGGCCGGCGTCTTTCGCCCGAAGCAGCGCTCCGGAGCGCACCGCCACCGGCACAAGCAGCAGTGCGCGAAGAAGCGGCTCTTTCGCTTTCGCTAGACGGAGAGCCGGCAGCTTGCAGGAGGTGAAGAAGCAAGCCGCACAACAGCAGCATTGAGGGCGCAGCTCTCTTACTGCTGCGGGATGGTGGATTGCCACTCGTATGCCTTTGAAAATCACGTTAGCATGCGAATGGAAGAAGTTTTTGGACAACTTTGCAATGCATCTTGCTAGTGCTCCTGCAACGCTCCGTGGAAACTCTTGCGGGTCTCTTTGCGCTGCGAGATGCAAAGAACTGGGTGAACTCGTCAAGCAAGATCGGAAGATGTTTGCAGTGCTGGCACACTTTCTCTCTCGGCGAGAAGTCATGGAGAAGCTTTTGGCTAGGATGCAGACGACGAGAGAGGCAGAAGACGGAGGTACGGGGCTGTCCGGAGCGAAGTGCCGCTGGCCGGCGTCTTTCGCCCGAAGCAGCGCTCCGGAGCGCACCGCCACCGGCACAAGCAGCAGTGCGCGAAGTAGCGGCTCTTTCGCTTTCGCTAGACGGAGAGCCGGCAGCTTGCAGGAGGTGAAGAAGCAAGCCGCACAACAGCAGCATTGTGGGCGCAGCTCTCTTACTGCTGCGGGATGGTGGATTGCCATTCGTATGCCTATGAAAATCACGTTAGCATGCGAATGGAAGAAGTTTTTGGACAACTTTGCAATGCATCTTGCTAGTGCTCCTGCAACACTCCGTGGAAACTCTTGCGGGTCTCTTTGCGCTGCGAGATGCAAAGAACTGGGTGAACTCGTCAAACAAGATCGGTAGATGTTTGCAGTGCTGGCACACTTTCTCTCTCGGCGAGAAGTCATGGAGAAGCTTTTGGCTTGGATGCAGACGACGAGAGAGGCAGAAGACGGAGGTACGGGGCTGTCCGGAGCGAAGTGCCGCTGGCCGGCGTCTTTCGCCCGAAGCAGCGCTCCGGAGCGCACCGCCACCGGCACAAGCAGCAGTGCGCGAAGTAGCGGCTCTTTCGCTTTCGCTAGACGGAGAGCCGGCAGCTTGCAGGAGGTGAAGAAGCAAGCCGCACAACAGCAGCATTGTGGGCGCAGCTCTCTTACTGCTGCGGGATGGTGGATTGCCACTCGTATGCCTTTGAAAATCACGTTAGCATGCGAATGGAAGAAGTTTTTGGACAACTTTGCAATGCATCTTGCTAGTGCTCCTGCAACGCTCCGTGGAAACTCTTGCGGGTCTCTTTGCGCTGCGAGATGCAAAGAACTGGGTGAACTCGTCAAGCAAGATCGGAAGATGTTTGCAGTGCTGGCACACTCTCTCTCTCTCAGCGAGAAGTCATGGAGAAGCTTTAGGCTAGAATGCAGATGACGAGAGAGGCAGAAGACGGAGGTACGGAGCTGTCCGGAGCGAAGTGCCGCTGGCCGGCGTCTTTCGCCCGAAGCAGCGCTCCGGAGCGCACCGCCACCGGCACAAGCAGCAGTGCGCGAAGAAGCGGCTCTTTCGCCTTCGCTAGACGGAGAGCCGGCAGCTTGCAGGAGGTGAAGAAGCAAGCCGCACAACAGCAGCCTTGTGGGCGCAGCTCTCGAACTGCTGCGGGATGGTGGATTGCCACTCGTATGCCTTTGAAAATCACGTTAGCATGCGAATGGAAGAAGTTTTTGGACAACTTTGCAATGCATCTTGCTAGTGCTCCTGCAACGCTCCGTGGAAACTCTTGCGGGTCTCTTTGCGCTGCGAGATGCAAGGAACTGGGTGAACTCGTCAAGCAAGATCGGAAGATGTTTGCAGTGCTGGCACACTTTCTCTCTCGGCGAGAAGTCATGGAGAAGCTTTAGGCTAGAATGCAGACGACGAGAGAGGCAGAAGACGGAGGTACGGAGCTGTCCGGAGCGAAGTGCCGCTGGCCGGCGTCTTTCGCCCGAAGCAGCGCTCCGGAGCGCACCGCCACCGGCACAAGCAGCAGTGCGCGAAGAAGCGGCTCTTTCGCCTTCGCTAGACGGAGAGCCGGCAGCTTGCAGGAGGTGAAGAAGCAAGCCGCACAACAGCAGCCTTGTGGGCGCAGCTCTCTTACTGCTGCGGGATGGTGGATTGCCACTCGTATGCCTTTGAAAATCACGTTAGCATGCGAATGGAAGAAGTTTTTGGACAACTTTGCAATGCATCTTGCTAGTGCTCCTGCAACGCTCCGTGGAAACTCTTGCGGGTCTCTTTGCGCTGCGAGATGCAAAGAACTGGGTGAACTCGTCAAGCAAGATGGGAAGATGTTTGCAGTGCTGGCACACTTTCTCTCTCGGCGAGAAGTCATGGAGAAGCTTTAGGCTAGGATGCAGACGACGAGAGAGGCAGAAGACGGAGGTACGGGGCTATCCGGAGCGAAGTGCCGCTGGCCGGCGTCTTTCGCCCGAAGCAGCGCTCCGGAGCGCACCGCCACCGGCACAAGCAGCAGTGCGCGAAGTAGCGGCTCTTTCGCTTTCGCTAGACGGAGAGCCGGCAGCTTGCAGGAGGTGAAGAAGCAAGCCGCACAACAGCAGCATTGAGGGCGCAGCTCTCTTACTGCTGCGGGATGGTGGATTGCCACTCGTATGCCTTTGAAAATCACGTTAGCATGCGAATGGAAGAAGTTTTTGGACAACTTTGCAATGCATCTTGCTAGTGCTCCTGCAACGCTCCGTGGAAACTCTTGCGGGTCTCTTTGCGCTGCGAGATGCAAAGAACTGGGTGAACTCGTCAAGCAAGATCGGAAGATGTTTGCAGTGCTGGCACACTTTCTCTCTCGGCGAGAAGTCATGGAGAAGCTATTGGCTAGGATGCAGACGACGAGAGAGGCAGAAGACGGAGGTACGGGGCTGTCCGGAGCGAAGTGCCGCTGGCCGGCGTCTTTCGCCCGAAGCAGCGCTCCGGAGCGCACCGCCACCGGCACAAGCAGCAGTGCGCGAAGTAGCGGCTCTTTCGCTTTCGCTAGACGGAGAGCCGGCAGCTTGCAGGAGGTGAAGAAGCAAGCCGCACAACAGCGGCATGGTGGGCGCAGCTCTCGAACTGCTGCGGGATGGTGGATTGCCACTCGCATGCCTTTGAAAATCACGTTAGCATGCGAATGGAAGAAGTTTTTGGACAACTTTGCAATGCATCTTGCTAGTGCTCCTGCAACGCTCCGTGGAAACTCTTGCGGGTCTCTTTGCGCTGCGAGATGCAAAGAACTGGGTGAACTCGTCAAGCAAGATCGGAAGATGTTTGCAGTGCTGGCACACTTTCTCTCTCGGCGAGAAGTCATGGAGAAGCTTTTGGCTAGGATGCAGACGACGAGAGAGGCAGAAGACGGGGGTACGGGGCTGTCCGGAGCGAAGTGCCGCTGGCCGGCGTCTTTCGCCCGAAGCAGCGCTCCGGAGCGCACCGCCACCGGCACAAGCAGCAGTGCGCGAAGAAGCGGCTCTTTCGCCTCCGCTAGACGGAGAGCCGGCAGCTTGCAGGAGGTGAAGAAGCAAGCCGCACAACAGCAGCATTGTGGGCGCAGCTCTCTTACTGCTGCGGGATGGTGGATTGCCACTCGTATGCCTTTGAAAATCACGTTAGCATGCGAATGGAAGAAGTTTTTGGACAACTTTGCAATGCATCTTGCTAGTGCTCCTGCAACGCTCCGTGGAAACTCTTGCGGGTCTCTTTGCGCTGCGAGATGCAAAGAACTGGGTGAACTCGTCAAACAAGATCGGTAGATGTTTGCAGTGCTGGCACACTTTCTCTCTCGGCGAGAAGTCATGGAGAAGCTTTTGGCTAGAATGCAGACGACGAGAGAGGCAGAAGACGGGGGTACGGGGCTGTCCGGAGCGAAGTGCCGCTGGCCGGCGTCTTTCGCCCGAAGCAGCGCTCCGGAGCGCACCGCCACCGGCACAAGCAGCAGTGCGCGAAGAAGCGGCTCTTTCGCCTTCGCTAGACGGAGAGCCGGCAGCTTGCAGGAGGTGAAGAAGCAAGCCGCACAACAGCAGCCTTGTGGGCGCAGCTCTCGAACTGCTGCGGGATGGTGGATTGCCACTCGTATGCCTTTGAAAATCACGTTAGCATGCAAATGGAAGAAGTTTTTGGACAACTTTGCAATGCATCTTGCTAGTGCTCCTGCAACGCTCCGTGGAAACTCTTGCGGGTCTCTTTGCGCTGCGAGATGCAAAGAACTGGGTGAACTCGTCAAACAAGATCGGTAGATGTTTGCAGTGCTGGCACACTTTCTCTCTCGGCGAGAAGTCATGGAGAAGCTTTTGGCTTGGATGCAGACGACGAGAGAGGCAGAAGACGGAGGTACGGGGCTGTCCGGAGCGAAGTGCCGCTGGCCGGCGTCTTTCGCCCGAAGCAGCGCTCCGGAGCGCACCGCCACCGGCACAAGCAGCAGTGCGCGAAGTAGCGGCTCTTTCGCTTTCGCTAGACGGAGAGCCGGCAGCTTGCAGGAGGTGAAGAAGCAAGCCGCACAACACCAGCCCACTGCGGCTAGCTGGTTGCTAGATTTCCACGAATTTCAAGTTGCCACCAAGGGACAGGCTGCCACCAGTGCCAAGTCAGGCTGCTTGCAGAGTGCCTAAAGAGCTCTGCCAACTGAGACCAGGAACGTGGGCTGGTGAGTTTTGTATTCCGGGGCAGAAGCTGTGTCAGTATCAGGTAGGCACTCAGTCCTTAGGGGCCGTCTGCCTGCTGGATTTCCGCCAATATCAAGATGCCGCCCAGGGACAAGCTGCCACCTGTGCCAACTCAGGCTGCTTTGAGTGTGCCCATGGAGTTCTGCAATCTGAGTCCAGGCACGTGGTGTGGTGAGCTTAGTTTACCTGGGCAGAAGCCTTTGTCAGTACCAGGTAGGCCTTCGCCCTTCGGGGCCAGCTGCCTGCTGGGTTTTTGCGAATCTGAAGATGCTGCCCAGGGACAAGCTGCCACCTGTGCCAACTCGCGCTGCCTTGAGAGTGCCCATGGAGCTCTGCAAACTGAGACCATTAACGTGGGTTGGTCTGTTTTGTTTCCCTGGGCAGAAGCATTTGTCAGTACCAGGTAGGCCCTTGGCACTTATGGGCCGGCTGCCGGCTGGATTTCCACGAATATCAAGATGCCGCCCAGGGACAAGCTGCCACCTGTGCCAACTCGGGCTGCTTTAAGAGTGCCCACAGAGCTCTGTAAACTGAGACCCGGAACGTGGGGTGGTGGGTTTTTTTTTCCTGGGCAGAAGCCTTTGTCAGTACCAGGTAGGCACTCAGTCCTTAGGGGCCGTCGGCCTGCCGGATTTCGACGAATATCAAGATGCCGCCCAGGGACAAGCTGCCACCTGTGGCAACTCACGCTGATTTTAGAGTACCCATGGAGCTCTGCAAACTGAGACCATGAACGTGTGTTGGCGAATTTTGTTTAACTGGGCAGAAGCCTTTGTCTGTTCCAGGTAGGCCCACGGCCCTTAGGGGCCGTCTGCCTGCTGGATTTCCGCCAATACCAAGATGCCGCCCAGGGACAAGCTGCCACCTGTGCTAACTCGGTCTGCTTTGAGAGTGCCCATGGAGCTCTGCAAACTGAGACCTGGAACGTGGGGTGGTGGATTTTGTTTCCCTGGGCAGAAGCCTTTGTCAGTACCAGGTAGGCCCTTGTTCCTCAGGGGCAGGCTGGCGGCTCAATTTCCACGAATATCAAGATGCTGCCCAGGGACAAGCTGCCACTTGTGCCAACTCGCGCTGCTTTGAGGGTGCCCATGGAGCTCTGCAGACTGAGACCAGGAACGTAGGATTGTGGGTTTTGTTTTCCCGGGCAGAAGCCTCTCTCAGTGCCAGGTAGGCCCTTGTTCCTTAGGGGCAGGCTGGCAGCAAGCTTTCCACGAATATCAAGATGCTGCCCAGGGACAAGCTGCCACCTGTGCCAACTCGGGCTGCTTTGAGAGTGCCCATGGACCTCTGCAAACTGAGACCATGAACCTGGGGTGCTGAGTTTTGTTTCCCTGGGCAGAAGCATTTGCAGTACCAGGTAGGCCCTTGGTCTTTAAGGGCAGGCAGCCTGCTGGATTTCCATGAATATCAAGATGCTGCCAAAGGACAAGCTGCCACCTGTGCCAACTCGCGCTGCTTTGAGAGTGCCCTTGGAGCTCTGCAAAGTGAGACCAGGAACGTGCGTTGCTGAGTTTTGTTTCCCCGGGCAGAAGCATTTGTCAGTACCCAGGTAGGCCCTCGGAATTTCAGGGCCGACTGCCTGCTGGATTTCCACGAATATCAAGATGCTGCCCAGGGACAAGCTGCCACCTGTGCCAACTCGGGCTGCTTTGATGGTGCCCATGGAGCTCTGCAAACTGAGACCAGAAACGTGGGGTGCTGGGTTTTGTTTCCCCTGGCAGAAGCCTTTGTCAGTACCAGGTCGGCCCTTGGCCCTTGGGGGCCGGCTGCCTGCAGGATTTCCACAAATATCAAGATGCCGCCCAGGGACAAGCTGCCACCTGTGCCAACTTGGGCTGCTTTGAGAGTGCCCATGGAGCTCTGCAAACTGAGATGTGGAACATGGGCTGGTGGGTTTTCTTTCCCCGGGCAGAAGCCTTTGTCAGTACCAGGAGAGTCCTTGTTCCTCAGGGGCAGGCTGCCGGCTGGATTTCCACGAATATCAAGATGCTGCCCAGGGACCAGCTGCCACTTGGGCCAACTCGTGCTGCTATGAGGGTGCCCACGGAGCTCTGCAAACTGAGACCAGGAACGTAGGCCTGTGGGTTTTGTTTTCCCGGGCAGAAGCCTCTCTCAGTACCAGGTATGCCCTTGTTCCTTAGGTGCAGGCTGGCAGCAAGCTTTCCACGAATATCAAGATGCTGCCCAGGGATATTCTGCCACCTGTGCCAACTCGGGCTGCTTTGAGAGTGCCCACGGAGCTCTGCAAACTGAGACCATGAACCTGGGGTGCTGAGTTTTGTTTCTCCGGGCAGAAGCATTTGAAGTGCCAGGTACGCCCTCGGTCCTTAAGGGCAGGCAGCCTGCTGTATTTCCACGAATATCAAGATGCTGCCCAGGGACAAGCTGCCACCTGTGCTAACTCGGTCTGCTTTGAGAGTGCCCATGGAGCTCTGCAAACTGAGACCTGGAACGTGGGGTGGTGGATTTTGTTTCCCTGGGCAGAAGCCTTTGTCAGTACCAGGTAGGCCCTTGTTCCTCAGGGGCAGGCTGGCGGCTCAATTTCCACGAATATCAAGATGCTGCCCAGGGACAAGCTGCCACTTGTGCCAACTCGCGCTGCTTTGAGGGTGCCCATGGAGCTCTGCAGACTGAGACCAGGAACGTAGGATTGTGGGTTTTGTTTTCCCGGGCAGAAGCCTCTCTCAGTGCCAGGTAGGCCCTTGTTCCTTAGGGGCAGGCTGGCAGGAAGATTTCCACGAATATCAAGATGCTGCCCAGGGACAAGCTGCCACCTGTGCCAACTCGGGCTGCTTTGAGAGTGCCCATGGACCTCTGCAAACTGAGACCATGAACCTGGGGTGCTGAGTTTTGTTTCCCTGGGCAGAAGCATTTGCAGTACCAGGTAGGCCCTTGGTCTTTAAGGGCAGGCAGCCTGCTGGATTTCCATGAATATCAAGATGCTGCCAAAGGACAAGCTGCCACCTGTGCCAACTCGCGCTGCTTTGAGAGTGCCCTTGGAGCTCTGCAAAGTGAGACCAGGAACGTGCGTTGCTGAGTTTTGTTTCCCCCGGGCAGAAGCATTTGTCAGTACCAGGTAGGCCCTCGGAATTTCAGGGCCGACTGCCTGCTGGATTTCCACGAATATCAAGATGCTGCCCAGGGACAAGCTGCCACCTGTGCCAACTCGCGCTGCTTTGAGGGTGCCCATGGAGCTCTGCAGACTGAGACCAGGAACGTAGGATTGTGGGTTTTGTTTTCCCGGGCAGAAGCCTCTCTCAGTACCAGGTAGGCCCTTGTTCCTTAGGTGCAGGCTGGCAGCAAGGTTTCCACGAATATCAAGATGCTGCCCAGGGATATTCTGCCACCTGTGCCAACTCGGGCTGCTTTGAGAGTGCCCACGGAGCTCTGCAAACTGAGACCAATGAACCTGGGGTGCTGAGTTTTGTTTCTCCGGGCAGAAGCATTTGAAGTGCCAGGTATGCCCTCGGTCCTTAAGGGCAGGCAGCCTGCTGTATTTCCACGAATATCAAGATGCTGCCCAGGGACAAGCTGCCACCTGTGCCAACTCACGCTGCTTTGAGAGTGCCCATGGAGCTCTGCAAACTGAGACCAGAAACGTGGGGTGCTGGGTTTTGTTTTCCAGGGCAGAAGCCTTTGTCAGTACCAAGTAGGCCCTTGTTCCTTAGGGACAGCCTGGAAGCAAGATTTCCCCGAATATCAAAATGCTGCCCAGGGATATTCTGCCACCTGTGCTAGCTCTGGCTGCTTTGAGAGTGCCCACGGAGTTCTTCAAACTGAGACCAGGAACGTGGGTTTGTCGGTGTTGTTTTCCGGGCAGAAACATTTGCAGGACCAGGTAGGCCCTCGGCCCTTTGGGGGAGGCTGGCACCAGGATTTCCACGAAAATCAAGTTTCCGCCCAGGGACGAGCTGCCACCTTTGCCAACTCACGCTGCTTTGAGAGTGCCCACGGAGCTCTGCAAACTGTGACCAGGACCGTGGGGTGCTGAGTTTTGTTTTCCCGGGCAGAAGTATTTGTCAGTACTAGGTAGGCCCACGGTCTTTCAGGGCCGTCAGCCTGCTGAATTTCCACGAATATCAGGATGCTGCCCACGGAGGAGCTGCCACCTGTGCCAACTCGGGCTGCTTTGAGAGTGCCCATGGTGCTCTGCAAACTGAGACCAGAAACGTGGGGTGCTGGGTTTTGTTTTCCAGGGCAGAAGCCTTTGTCAGTACCAGGAGGGTCCTTGTTCCTTATGGGCAGTCTGCCTGCTGGATTTCCACGAATATCAAGATGCTGCCCAGGGACAAGCTGCCACCTGTGGCAACTCGGGCTGCTTTGAGAGTGCCCATGGAGCTCTGCAAACTGAGACCTGGAACGTGGGGTGGTGGGTTTTGTTTCCCCGGGCAGAAGCCTTTGTCAGTACCAGGTCAGGCCTTGGCCCTTGGGGGCCGGCTGCCTGCAGGATTTCCACAAATATCAAGATGCCGCCCAGGGACAAGCTGCCACCTGTGCCAACTCGGGCTGCTTTGAGAGTGCCGACGGTGCTCTGCAAACTGAGATGTGGAACGTGGGGTGGTGGATTTTGTTTCCCTGGGCAGAAGCCTTTGTCAGTACCAGGTAGGCCCTTGTTCCTCAGGGGCAGGCTGGCGGCTCAATTTCCACGAATATCAAGATGCTGCCCAGGGACAAGCTGCCACTTGTGCCAACTCGCGCTGCTTTGAGGGTGCCCACGGAGCTCTGCAAACTGAGACCAGGAAGGTAGGGTTGTGGGTTTTGTTTTCCCGGGCAGAAGCCTTTGTCAGTACCAGGTAGGCCCTTGTTCCTTAGGGGCAGGCTGCCTGCAGGATTTCCAACGAATATCAAGATGCTGCCCAGGGACAAGCTGCCACCTGTGCCAACTCGTGCTGCTTTGAGAGTGCCCATGGAGCTCTGCAAA
>NW_024037256.1:0-31028 GCF_015832195.1 Motacilla alba alba | reverse complement strand
GGGGGGTGCTGAGTTTTGTTTCCCTGGGCAGAAGCATTTGCAGTGCCAGGTAGGCCCTTGGTCTTTAAGGGCAGGCAGCCTGCTGGATTTCCATGAATATCAAGATGCTGCCAAAGGACAAGCTGCCACCTGTGCCAACTCGCGCTGCTTTGAGAGTGCCCTTGGAGCTCTGCAAAGTGAGACCAGGAACGTGCGTTGGTGAGTTTTGTTTCCCCGGGCAGAAGCATTTGTCAGCACCAGGTAGGCCCTCGGAATTTCAGGGCCGACTGCCTGCTGGATTTCCACGAATATCAAGATGCTGCCCAGGGACAAGCTGCCACCTGTGCCAACTCGGGCTGCTTTGAGAGTGCCCATGGTGCTCTGCAAACTGAGACCAGAAACGTGGGGTGCTGGGTTTTGTTTCCCCTGGCAGAAGCCTTTGTCAGTACCAGGTCGGCCCTTGGCCCTTGGGGGCCGGCTGCCTGCAGGATTTCCACAAATATCAAGATGCCGCCCAGGGACAAGCTGCCACCTGTGCCAACTCGGGCTGCCTTGAGAGTGCCCATGGAGCTCTGCAAACTGAGATGTGGAACATGGGGTGGTGGGTTTTCTTTCCCCGGGCAGAAGCCTTTGTCAGTACCAGGAGAGTCCTTGTTCCTCAGGGGCAGGCTGCCGGCTGGATTTCCACGAATATCAAGATGCTGCCCAGGGACCAGCTGCCACTTGGGCCAACTCGCGCTGCTATGAGGGTGCCCACGGAGCTCTGCAAACTGAGACCAGGAACGTAGGGTTGTGGGTTTTGTTTTCCCGGGCAGAAGCCTCTCTCAGTGCCAGGTAGGCCCTTGTTCCTTAGGTGCAGGCTGGCAGCAAGCTTTCCTTGAATATCAAGATGCTGCCCAGGGATATTCTGCCACCTGTGCCAACTCGGGCTGCTTTGAGAGTGCCCACGGAGCTCTGCAAACTGAGACCATGAACCTGGGGTGCTGAGCTTTGTTTCTCCGGGCAGAAGCATTTGCAGTGCCAGGTAGGCCCTCGGTCCTTAAGGGCAGGCAGCCTGCTGGATTTCCACGAATATCAAGATGCTGCCCAGGGACAAGCTGCCACCTGTGCCAACTCGCGCTGCTTTGAGAGTGCCCATGGTGCTCTGCAAACTGAGACCAGAAACGTGGGGTGCTGGGTTTTGTTTTCCAGGGCAGAAGCCTTTGTCAGTACCAAGTAGGCCCTTGTTCCTTAGGGACAGCCTGGCAGCAAGATTTCCCCGAATATCAAAATGCTGCCCAGGGATATTCTGCCACCTGTGCCAACTCAGGCTGCTTTGAGAGTGCCCACGGAGTTCTTCAAACTGAGACCAGGAACGTGGGTTTGTCGGTGTTGTTTTCCCGGGCAGAAACATTTGCAGGACCAGGTAGGCCCTCGGCCCTTTGGGGGAGGCTGGCACCAGGATTTCCACGAAAATCAAGTTTCCGCCCAGGGACAAGCTGCCACCTTTGCCAACTCACGCTGCTTTGAGAGTGCCCACGGAGCTCTGCAAACTGTGACCAAGACCGTGGGGTGCTGAGTTTTGTTTTCCCGGGCAGAAGTATTTGTCAGTACTAGGTAGGCCCACGGTCTTTCAGGGCTGTCAGCCTGCTGAATTTCCACGAATATCAGGATGCTGCCCACGGAGGAGCTGCCACCTGTGCCAACTCGGGCTGCTTTGAGAGTGCCCATGGTGCTCTGCAAACTGAGACCAGCAACGTGGGGTGCTGGGTTTTGTTTTCCAGGGCGGAAGCCTTTGTCAGTACCAGGAGGGTCCTTGTTCCTCATGGGCAGTCTGCCTGCTGGATTTCCACGAATATCAAGATGCTGCCCAGGGACAAGCTGCCACCTGTGCCAACTCGGGCTGCTTTGAGAGTGCCCATGGAGCTCTGCAAACTGGGACCAGGAAAGTGGTGTTCTGAGTATTGTTTTCCCGGGCAGAAGCCTTTGTCAGTACCAGGTAGGCCCTCGGCCCTTTGGGGCCGGCAGCCTGCTGGATTTCCATGAATCTGAACATGCCGCCCAGGGATAAGCTGCCACATGTGCCAACTCGCGCTGCCTTGAGAGTGCCCATGGAGCTCTGCAAACTGAGACCATTAACGTGGGTTGGTCTGTTTTGTTTCCCTGGGCAGAAGCATTTGTCAGTACCAGGTAGGCCCTTGGCACTTATGGGCCGGCTGCCGGCTGGATTTCCGCCAATATCAAGATGCCGCCCAGGGACAAGCTGCCACCTGTGCCAACTCGGGCTGCTTTGAGAGTGCCCATGGAGCTCTGCAAACTGGGACCAGGAAAGTGGTGTTCTGAGTATTGTTTTCCCGGGCAGAAGCCTTTGTCAGTACCAGGTAGGCCCTCGGCCCTTTGGGGCCGGCAGCCTGCTGGATTTCCATGAATCTGAACATGCCGCCCAGGGATAAGCTGCCACATGTGCCAACTCGCGCTGCCTTGAGAGTGCCCATGGAGCTCTGCAAACTGAGACCATTAACGTGGGTTGGTCTGTTTTGTTTCCCTGGGCAGAAGCATTTGTCAGTACCAGGTAGGCCCTTGGCACTTATGGGCCGGCTGCCGGCTGGATTTCCGCCAATATCAAGATGCCGCCCAGGGACAAGCTGCCACCTGTGCCAACTTGGGCTGCTTTAAGAGTGCCCACAAAGCTCTGCAAACTGAGACCCGGAACGTGGGGTGGTGGGTTTTTTTCTCCTGGGCAGAAGCCTTTGTCAGTACCAGGTAGGCTCTCAGTCCTTAGGGGCCGTCGGCCTGCCGGATTTCGACGAATATCAAGATGCCGCCCAGGGATAAGCTGCCACCTGTGGCAACTCACGCTGATTTTAGAGTACCCATGGAGCTCTGCAAACTGAGACCATGAACGTGTGTTGGCGAATTTTGTTTACCTGGGCAGAAGCCTTTGTCTGTTCCAGGTAGGCCCACGGCCCTTAGGGGCCGTCAGCCTGCTGGATTTCCGCCAATAACAAGATGCCGCCCAGGGACAAGCTGCCACCTGTGCTAACTCGGTCTGCTTTGAGAGTGCCCATGGAGCTCTGCAAACTGAGATGTGGAACGTCGGGTGGTGGGTTTTGTTTCCCTGGGCAGAAGCCTTTGTCAGTACCAGGAGGGCCCTTGTTCATCAGGGGCAGGCTGGCGGCTCAATTTCCACGAATATCAAGATGCTGCCCAGGGACAAGCTGCCACTTGTGCCAACTCGCGCTGCTTTGAGGGTGCCCACGGAGCTCTGCAAACTGAGACCAGGAACGTAGGATTGTGGGTTTTGTTTTCCCGGGCAGAAGCCTCTCTCAGTGCCAGGTAGGCCCTTGTTCCTTAGGGGCAGGCTGGCAGGAAGATTTCCACGAATATCAAGATGCTGCCCAGGGACAAGCTGCCACCTGTGCCAACTCGGGCTGCTTTGAGAGTGCCCATGGAGCTCTGCAAACTGAGACCATGAACCTGGGGTGCTGAGTTTTGTTTCCCTGGCAGAAGCATTTGCAGTGCCAGGTAGGCCCTTGGTCTTTAAGGGCAGGCAGCCTGCTGGATTTCCATGAATATCAAGATGCTGCCAAAGGACAAGCTGCCACCTGTGCCAACTCGCGCTGCTTTGAGAGTGCCCTTGGAGCTCTGCAAAGTGAGACCAGGAACGTGCGTTGGTGAGTTTTGTTTCCCCGGGCAGAAGCATTTGTCAGCACCAGGTAGGCCCTCGGAATTTCAGGGCCGACTGCCTGCTGGATTTCCACGAATATCAAGATGCTGCCCAGGGACAAGCTGCCACCTGTGCCAACTCGGGCTGCTTTGAGAGTGCCCATGGTGCTCTGCAAACTGAGACCAGAAACGTGGGGTGCTGGGTTTTGTTTCCCCTGGCAGAAGCCTTTGTCAGTACCAGGTCGGCCCTTGGCCCTTGGGGGCCGGCTGCCTGCAGGATTTCCACAAATATCAAGATGCCGCCCAGGGACAAGCTGCCACCTGTGCCAACTCGGGCTGCCTTGAGAGTGCCCATGGAGCTCTGCAAACTGAGATGTGGAACATGGGGTGGTGGGTTTTCTTTCCCCGGGCAGAAGCCTTTGTCAGTACCAGGAGAGTCCTTGTTCCTCAGGGGCAGGCTGCCGGCTGGATTTCCACGAATATCAAGATGCTGCCCAGGGACCAGCTGCCACTTGGGCCAACTCGCGCTGCTATGAGGGTGCCCACGGAGCTCTGCAAACTGAGACCAGGAACGTAGGGTTGTGGGTTTTGTTTTCTCGGGCAGAAGCCTCTCTCAGTGCCAGGTAGGCCCTTGTTCCTTAGGTGCAGGCTGGCAGCAAGCTTTCCTTGAATATCAAGATGCTGCCCAGGGATATTCTGCCACCTGTGCCAACTCGGGCTGCTTTGAGAGTGCCCACGGAGCTCTGCAAACTGAGACCATGAACCTGGGGTGCTGAGCTTTGTTTCTCCGGGCAGAAGCATTTGCAGTGCCAGGTAGGCCCTCGGTCCTTAAGGGCAGGCAGCCTGCTGGATTTCCACGAATATCAAGATGCTGCCCAGGGACAAGCTGCCACCTGTGCCAACTCGCGCTGCTTTGAGAGTGCCCATGGTGCTCTGCAAACTGAGACCAGAAACGTGGGGTGCTGGGTTTTGTTTTCCAGGGCAGAAGCCTTTGTCAGTACCAAGTAGGCCCTTGTTCCTTAGGGACAGCCTGGCAGCAAGATTTCCATGAATATCAAGAGGCTGCCCAGGGATATTCTGCCACCTGTGCCAACTCAGGCTGCTTTGAGAGTGCCCACGGAGTTCTTCAAACTGAGACCAGGAACGTGGGTTTGTCGGTGTTGTTTTCCCGGGCAGAAACATTTGCAGGACCAGGTAGGCCCTCGGCCCTTTGGGGGAGGCTGGCACCAGGATTTCCACGAAAATCAAGTTTCCGCCCAGGGACAAGCTGCCACCTTTGCCAACTCACGCTGCTTTGAGAGTGCCCACGGAGCTCTGCAAACTGTGACCAAGACCGTGGGGTGCTGAGTTTTGTTTTCCCGGGCAGAAGTATTTGTCAGTATTAGGTAGGCCCACGGTCTTTCAGGGCCGTCAGCCTGCTGAATTTTCACGAATATCAGGATGCTGCCCACGGAGGAGCTGCCACCTGAGCCAACTCGGGCTGCTTTGAGAGTGCCCATGGTGCTCTGCAAACTGAGACCAGAAACGTGGGGTGCTGGGTTTTGTTTTCCAGGGCGGAAGCCTTTGTCAGTACCAGGAGGGTCCTTGTTCCTCATGGGCAGTCTGCCTGCTGGATTTCCACGAATATCAAGATGCTGCCCAGGGACAAGCTGCCACCTGTGCCAACTCGGGCTGCTTTGAGAGTGCCCATGGAGCTCTGCAAACTGGGACCAGGAAAGTGGTGTTCTGAGTATTGTTTTCCCGGGCAGAAGCCTTTGTCAGTACCACGTAGGCCCTCGGCCCTTTGGGGCCGGCAGCCTGCTGGATTTCCATGAATCTGAACATGCCGCCCAGGGATAAACTGCCACATGTGCCAACTCGCGCTGCTTTGAGAGAGCCCATGGAGCTCTGCAAACTGAGACCAGGAACGTGGGGTGGTGAGTTTTGTTTTCCCGGTCAGAAGCCTTTGTCAGCGTCAGGTCGGCCCTTGTTCCACAGGGGCAGGCTGCCGGCTGGATTTCCATGAATATCAAGAGGCTGCCCAGGGACAAGCTGCCACCTGTGCCAACTCGGGCTGGTTTGAGAGTGCCCATGGAGCTCTGCAAACTGAGACCTGGAACGTGGGGTGGTGGGTTTTGTTTCCCCGGGCAGAAGCCTTTGTCAGTACCAGGTAGGCCCTCGGCCCTTTGGGGCCGGCAGCCTGCTGGATTTCCATGAATCTGAACATGCCGCCCAGGGATAAGCTGCCACATGTGCCAACTCGCGCTGCTTTGAGAGAGCCCATGGAGCTCTGCAAACTGAGACCAGGAACGTGGGGTGGTGAGTTTTGTTTTCCCGGTCAGAAGCCTTTGTCAGCGTCAGGTCGGCCCTTGTTCCACAGGGGCAGGCTGCCGGCTGGATTTCCACGAATATCAAGATGCTGCCCAGGGACAAGCTGCCACCTGTGCCAACTCGGGCTGGTTTGAGAGTGCCCATGGAGCTCTGCAAACTGAGACCTGGAACGTGGGGTGGTGGGTTTTGTTTCCCCGGGCAGAAGCCTTTGTCAGTACCAGGTCAGGCCTTGGCCCTTGGGGGCCGGCTGCCTGCAGGATTTCCACAAATATCAAGATGCCGCCCAGGGACAAGCTGCCACCTGTGCCAACTCGGGCTGCTTTGAGAGTGCCCATGGAGCTCTGCAAACTGAGACCAGAAACGTGGGGTGCTGGGTTTTGTTTTCCCGGGCAGAAGCATTTGTCAGTACCACGTCGGCCCTTGGCCCTTGGGGGCCGGCTGCCTGCAGGATTTCCACAAATATCAAGATGCCGCCCAGGGACAAGCTGCCACCTGTGCCAACTCGGGCTGCTTTGAGAGTGCCCACGGAGCTCTGCAAACTGAGATGTGGAACGTGGGGTGGTGGATTTTGTTTCCCTGGGCAGAAGCCTTTGTCAGTACCAGGAAGGCCCTTGTTCCTCAGGGGCAGGCTGCCTGCAGGATTTCCACGAATATCAAGATGCTGCCCAGGGACAAGCTGCCACCTGTGCCAACTCGTGCTGCTTTGAGAGTGCCCATGGAGCTCTGCAAAGTGAGACCATGAACCTGGGGTGCTGAGTTTTGTTTCTCCGGGCAGAAGCATTTGAAGTGCCAGGTACGCCCTCGGTCCTTAAGGGCAGGCAGCCTGCTGGATTTCCACGAATATCAAGATGCTGCCCAGGGACAAGCTGCCACCTGTGCCAACTCGCGCTGCTTTGAGAGTGCCCATGGTGCTCTGCAAACTGAGACCAGGAAGGTAGGGTTGTGGGTTTTGTTTTCCCGGGCAGAAGCCTTTGTCAGTACCAGGTAGGCCCTTGGCCCTTGGGGGCCAGCTGCCTGCAGGATTTCCACGAATATCAAAATGCTGCCCAGGGACAAGCTGCCACTTGTGCCAACTCGGGCTGCTTTGAGAGTGCCCACGGAGCTCTTCAAACTGAGAGAAAGTATGTGGGGTTATGGGTTTTGTTTTCCCGGGCAGAAGCCTTTGTCAGTACGAAGTAGGCCCTCAGCCCTTAGAGGCAGTCTGCCTGCTGGATTTCCACGAATATCAAGATGCCACCCAGGGACAAGCTGCCACCTGTGCCAACTCGGGCTGCTTTGAGAGTGCCCATGGAGCTCTGCAAAGTGAGACCAGGAACTTGCCTTGGTGAGTTTTGTTTCCCCGGGCAGAAGCATTTGCAGTACCAGGCAGCTCTCGGAACTTCAGGGCCGTCTGCCTGCTGGATTTCCACGAATATCAAGATGCTGCCCAGGGACAAGCTGCCACTTGGGCCAACTCGCGCTGCTTTGAGGGTGCCCACGGAGCTCTGCAAACTGAGACCATAACCTAGGGTTGTGGGTTTTGTTTTCTCGGGCAGAAGCCTCTCTCAGTACCAGGTAGGCCCTTGTTCCTTAGGGGCAGGCTGCCTGCTGAATTTCCACGAATATCAAGATGCTGCCCAGGGACAAGCTGCCACCTGTGCCAGCTCGGGCTGCTTTGAGGGTGCCCACGGAGCTCTAAAAACTGAGACAGGGTACATGGGGTTATGGGTTATGTTTCCCCGGGCAGAAGCCATTGTAAGTACCAGGTAGGCCCTCGGCCCTTAGGGGCAGGCTGGCAGCAAGACTTCCACGAATATCAAGATGCCGCCCAGGGACAAGCTGCCACCTGTGCCAACTCACGCTGCTTTGAGAGTGCCCACGGATCTCTTCAAACTGAGCCAAAGTATGTGGGGTTTCGGGTTTTTTTTTCCCGGGCAGAACCCTTTGTCAGTACCAAGTAGGACCTCGGCCCTTAGAGGCAGTCTGCCTGCTGGATTTCCACGCATATCTAGATGCCGCCCAGGAACAAGCTGCCACCTGTGCCAACTTGGGCTGCTTTGAGAGTACCCATGGTGCTCTACAAACAGAAACCAGGAGCGTGGGATGGTGAGTTTTTTTTTTTCCTCGGCAGAAGCCTTTGTCAGTACCAGGTAGGCCCTCGGCCCTTCATGGCTGGCTGCCTGCTGGATTTCCACGAATATCAAGATGCCGCCCAGGGATATTCTGCCACCTGTGCCAACTCGGGCTGCTTTGAGAGTGCCCATGGAGCTCTGCAAACTGAGACCGGGACCGTGGGGTTCTGAGTTTTGTTTTCCCGGCAGAAGCCTTTGTCAGTACCAGGTAGGCCTTCGGCCCTATGGGTCCGGTTGCAGGCTGGATTTCCCCGAATAACAAGATGCCGCCCAGGGACAAGCTGCCACCTGTGCCAACTCGGGCTGCTTTGAGAGTGCCCATGGAGCTCTTCAAACTGTGGCCTGGAACGTCGGGTAGTGTGTCTTGTTTTGCTGGGTAGAAGACTATCTCTGTACTAGGTCGGCCCTCCACCCTTAGCGGCCGGCTCCCCGCTGGATTTGCCCGAATATCACGGTGCCGTCCCGGGTCAAGCTGCCACCTGTGCCAACTCGGGCTGCTTTGAGAGTGCCCATGGAGCTCTACAAACTGAGACCAGCAACGTGGGATGGTGAGCTTTGTTTTTCTGGGAAGAAGCCTTTGTCAGTACCAGGTAGGCCCTCGGCCCTAAGGGGCCTGTTGCCTCCTGGATATCCACAAATATCAAGATGCCTCTCAGGGACAAGCTGCCACCTGTGCTAGCTCTGGCTGCTTTGAGAGTGCCCACGGAACTCTGCAAACTGAGACTAAGACCTTGGGGTGGTGGGTTTTTTTCTCCTTGGGCAGTATAATGCACAATACCTAGGTGTCCCTAAGCACGTTGATGCTTGGTGCCTGCTCGATTTCTGTATTAATCAGGATGCCATCCAATTAAAGGCTGATAGCTGTGCCAACGTTGGGTGCTTGCACAGTGCCCACAGAGCTCTGCAAACTGAGACCTAGACGGTGAGGTGTTGAGGTTTTTTTCCTGGGCTGTTGCCCGCACAGTACTTTTGTGGCCATTTGGGGCCTGAGACCAGGAAGGTGAGGTGGTGTGTTTGGTTTCCCTGGGAAAAAGCTCACCACATTTTTTGGATGGGCCTTGCGTGCAGGCCCCGGTTGGCTGCTGTAATGCCGCATTGATCAAGATCTAGCTCACGTACAACCTGCCACCTGTGCCACCTCAGGCTGCTCTCACAGTGCCTGTGGATACAACGCTCTGTTTGACTCTTAGAGGTCTAATTACAAGCTGTGTTTGATAAATTATGAGTGTGGTAAATGAATGTGTTCTAGGAGTGTGAGATCCTTGAAATAGTATAATTTTTGATTTTCTTATGGTTGGAAGATCGTTTTACAAGCATAATGGGAATACTCCTTTTTTTAGGTACTTTTTCTTCTAGAAAGTATACCATAAGTGTTTTCTAATATTAAATGACAGAGCAGCCCGTTGATCCTTTACTGGAAATTTTTCCTATTTTTCAAAAATAACAGAAAAAAGCTCTTGCAAAAATAAGGGGAAAAAATTGCTTTAAAAAGTATTTCATTACAGCTTTTAAAGGCAATTAAAGTGCACCCATTGCTGATGGGAAGCCGATAACTGGTTAAACATGTATTCACTTGTTATGTCTCTCTAAAGAAATACTCTAACATCAAGCAATTAATCCCTTCCATCATAGTTTTAACCTCTTTCCTAGTTTAAATGTCAATGAAAAACATCATGAAGAACTCCATATGTATCTCTCCGATTCATCTTACATACAAAGCAACTATTTTTCCACCGGTTTGCTTGATGGTCTGCTTACTGCATTCAGCATTTTTTGGCATGCTTTTTTGCTTCTTTCTGCTGTCAATACTGGCCAATACATGCCATCTGCCAATGGTAGGATTTCTCTCACCTAAGCATATGGATTGAATCTTTACGATCACTTTCGATAAAATGGATAAAAAAGGAGTTGTTTGATTCCACCTAACATTGAGTCTCTTGGTAAAGGTCACCTGGAGAAAAGTTTTTGCTGCTAGAATTCAACTCATGGATTGAAATATTTGAGAAGACTGATAGGCACTGGAGCATGGAGACACCTTCAGCCTCTGTGGATATAAAGCCCAGATTAAAATGATCAATTCTCTCAACTTGATGGACTGTACTGAGCAGAATTCTGACTAGAATCTCTTTCACACATAGAACACCCTGTTCAAGACACATGGTAAGATGAAGCTCACCTCCGGTTCCCTGCAGGTATTTGTATTTCTAATGAGTCTTTGGGATGCCTAGGTGATTTTCAGATGTCTAAAGATGAGACAAAGCCCACGACTTTCTCAAGACCTGGAACCATCTCCCTAGAAGCTGCAAAACACACAATGCCTCACTTGTGTCAAATTTGCCAAAGCAAGGACTAGAGCAAGAACTGGATGCAAAATACTTACACAGAGATGATAGTTTTTAAGATATTCATCAGATATTCTTCACATGGGAAGAGTCTTTGAACTCTTCTGTGATAGAACCCCAAAACTAAATGGTTTTTTTTTCATTGAGCACTCTTCTTGATGCAATTCTTCAACTTGGAATGGCTTAATTCAATAGCATCCAAGTCAGAGAAAAATTGATAAAGGCAGATAGGAAAGAAAATTAGAAATTCGTTACTCAGAGTGTGAGTAGGAAGACAGGGAGCCATTCAAAAGAATAAGGAAACAAAACAGGAGCAGTGAAAATGAGACACATCCTGCATCTTTCCGGCGGGGAAGATGGATTATTTAATTAGTGACAAAATTCGAAGAGCCTGAACATTTGCTGTCCCACAACAGGAACAGAAAAACCATTGGGCACGCACATAATAGCCAAAGAAACATAACAAAGAGAAGGAAATACAGAGAATAGGAAAAAGAAGTAAGACGCTTTTTTCAATCATTGAAATTCAGGTGGTGTATCATTCTAATACACTTTTTTATACAGTAAAAGAGTAGTTATATACAGTCGGGTAAATTGCAGCTATGTATCATTTTTAGACAGGAAATGTTTTCCAAGAAACATGTACCAGATTATATATACAAGTTCCTGACTGCCAAAGAAGAAAGTACAAAACAGCAAACACTTGGGTAAAGTCCCAGGAACCAGAGATCAAGATCTACACCGATATAAGGAGAGCGGTGAGTTTTTCAAGAAGCAAAAGCGAATGCAGCTGACTGTGCTTGTGGATGAAAAGCTGTGGGATTTTTTGCAATTCCATTAAGAGCGCACAAAAGCGCGGTGCTCGGCTGCCTCATGCTTCGCATGCTGCGAGATGCACAGAAATTAAGATGAGCAAGGTTCTTCAGCTTTGCCCTTTTTCAGCAGCTGCGCCACACCGATGGACTGGAATATCTCTCGAGATGTTTTCCTTTCTCAAGAATGTATTGTTGCTGTGTCTTGACCGCACAAGGATAAGTATGAAGAGATCATAGCCATCTCGAAATAAATTCGCCGCTTTATTAAAAAGATAAATGCTTCAACAATGCGCAGCCACGACAAAAATCAGGGCCAAGACTGGGAGACGTTTGCTGTGCTGGCACCCAATTTCTGTCGGCGAAAAGTCATGGAGAAGCTTTTGGCTTGGATGCAGACGACGAGAGAGGCAGAAGACGGAGGTACGGGGCTGTCCGGAGCGAAGTGCCGCTGGCCGGCGTCTTTCGCCCGAAGCAGCGCGCCGGAGCGCACCGCCACCGGCACAAGCAGCAGTGCGCGAAGTAGCGGCTCTTTCGCTTTCGCTAGACGGAGAGCCGGCAGCTTGCAGGAGGTGAAGAAGCAAGCCGCACAACAGCAGCCTTGTGGGCGCAGCTCTCGAACTGCTGCGGGATGGTGGATTGCCACTCGCATGCCTTTGAAAATCACGTTAGCATGCGAATGGAAGAAGTTTTTGGACAACTTTGCAATGCATCTTGCTAGTGCTCCTGCAACGCTCCGTGGAAACTCTTGCGGGTCTCTTTGCGCTGCGAGATGCAAAGAACTGGGTGAACTCGTCAAACAAGATCGGTAGATGTTTGCAGTGCTGGCACACTTTCTCTCTCGGCGAGAAGTCAGGGAGAAGCTTTTGGAGGATGCAGACGACGAGAGAGGCAGAAGACGGAGGTACGGGGCTATCCGGAGCGAAGTGCCGCTGGCCGGCGTCTTTCGCCCGAAGCAGCGCTCCGGAGCGCACCGCCACCGGCACAAGCAGCAGTGCGCGAAGTAGCGGCTCTTTCGCTTTCGCTAGACGGAGAGCCGGCAGCTTGCAGGAGGTGAAGAAGCAAGCCGCACAACAGCAGCCTTGTGTACGCAGCTCTCGAACTGCTGCGGGATGGTGGGTTGCCATTCCTATGCCTATGAAAATCACGCGCGAATGGAAGAAGTTTTTGCAACTTTGCAATGCATCTTGCTAGTGCTCCTGCAACGCTCCGTGGAAACTCTTGCGGGTCTCTTTGCGCTGCGAGATGCAAAGAACTGGGTGAACTCGTCAAACAAGATCGGTAGATGTTTGCAGTGCTGGCACACTTTCTCTCTCGGCGAGAAGTCAGGGAGAAGCTTTTGGCTTGGATGCAGACGACGAGAGAGGCAGAAGACGGAGGTACGGGGCTGTCCGGAGCGAAGTGCCGCTGGCCGGCGTCTTTCGCCCGAAGCAGCGCTCCAGAGCGCACCGCCACCGGCACAAGCAGCAGTGCGCGAAGTAGCGGCTCTTTCGCTTTCGCTAGACGGAGAGCCGGCAGCTTGCAGGAGGTGAAGAAGCAAGCCGCACAACAGCAGCATTGTGGGCGCAGTTCTCGAACTGCTGCGGGATGGTGGATTGCCACTCGTATGCCTTTGAAAATCACGTTAGCATGCGAATGGAAGAAGTTTTTGGACAACTTTGCAATGCATCTTGCTAGTGCTCCTGCAACGCTCCGTGGAAACTCTTGCGGGTCTCTTTGCTCTGCGAGATGCAAAGAACTGGGTGAACTCGTCAAGCAAGATCGGAAGATGTTTGCAGTGCTGGCACACTTTGGCGAGAAGTCATGGAGAAGCTTTAGGCTAGAATGCAGACGACGAGAGAGGCAGAAGACGGAGGTACGGAGCTGTCCGGAGCGAAGTGCCGCTCGCGGGCGTCTATCGCCCGAAGCAGCGCTCCGGAGCGCACCGACCGGCACAAGCAGCAGTGCGCGAAGAAGCGGCTCTTTCGCCTTCGGTAGACGGAGAGCCGGCAGCTTGCAGGAGGTGAAGAAGCAAGCCGCACAACAGCAGCCTTGTGGGCGCAGCTCTCTTACTGCTATGGTGGATTGCCACTCGCATGCCTTTGAAAATCACGTTAGCATGCGAATGGAAGAAGTTTTTGGACAACTTTGCAATGCATCTTGCTAGTGCTCCTGCAACACTCCGTGGAAACTCTTGCGGGTCTCTTTGCGCTGCGAGATGCAAAGAACTGGGTGAACTCGTCAAGCAAGATCGGTAGATGTTTGCAGTGCTGGCACACTTTCTCTCTCGGCGAGAAGTCAGGGAGAAGCTTTTGGCTAGAATGCAGACGACGAGAGAGGCAGAAGACGGAGGTACGGGGCTATCCGGAGCGAAGTGCCGCTGGCCGGCGTCTTTCGCCCGAAGCAGCGCTCCGGAGCGCACCGCCACCGGCACAAGCAGCAGTGCGCGAAGTAGCGGCTCTTTCGCTTTCGCTAGACGGAGAGCCGGCAGCTTGCAGGAGGTGAAGAAGCAAGCCGCACAACAGCAGCATTGTGGGCGCAGCTCTCGAACTGCTGCGGGATGGTGGATTGCCACTCGTATGCCTTTGAAAATCACGTTAGCATGCGAATGGAAGAAGTTTTTGGACAACTTTGCAATGCATCTTGCTAGTGCTCCTGCAACACTCCGTGGAAACTCTTGCGGGTCTCTTTGAGCTGCGAGATGCAAAGAACTGGGTGAACTCGTCAAGCAAGATCGGTAGATGTTTGCAGTGCTGGCACACTTTCTCTCTCGGCGAGAAGTCATGGAGAAGCTTTAGGCTTGAATGCAGACGACGAGAGAGGCAGAAGACGGAGGTACGGAGCTGTCCGGAGTGAAGTGCCGCTCGCGGGCGTCTATCGCCCGAAGCAGCGCTCCGGAGCGCACCGCCACCGGCACAAGCAGCAGTGCGCGAAGTAGCGGCTCTTTTGCCTTCGCTAGACGGAGAGCCGGCAGCTTGCAGGAGGTGAAGAAGCAAGCCGCACAACAGCAGCCTTGTGTGCGCAGCTCTCGAACTGCTGCGGGATGGTGGATTGCCATTCGCATGCCTTTGAAAATCAAGTTAGCATGCGAATGGAAGAAGTTTTTGGACAACTTTGCAATGCATCTTGCTAGTGCTCCTGCAACGATCCGTGGAAACTCTTGCGGGTCTCTTTGCTCTGCGAGATGCAAAGAACTGGGTGAACTCGTCAAGCAAGATCGGAAGATGTTTGCAGTGCTGGCACACTTTCTCTCTCGGCGAGAAGTGATGGAGAAGCTATTGGCTAGAATGCAGACGACGAGAGAGGCAGAAGACGGAGGTACGGGGCTATCCGGAGCGAAGTGCCGCTGGCCGGCGTCTTTCGCCCGAAGCAGCGCTCCGGAGCGCACCGCCACCGGCACAAGCAGCAGTGCGCGAAGTAGCGGCTCTTTCGCTTTCGGTAGACGGAGAGCCGGCAGCTTGCAGGAGGTGAAGAAGCAAGCCGCACAACAGCAGCATTGTGGGCGCAGCTCTCTTACTGCTGCGGGATGGTGGATTGCCACTCGTATGCCTTTGAAAATCACGTTAGCATGCGAATGGAAGAAGTTTTTTGGCAACTTTGCAATGCATCTTGCTAGTGCTCTTGCAACGCTCCGTGGAAACTCTTGCGGGTCTCTTTGCGCTGCGAGATGCAAAGAACTGGGTGAACTCGTCAAGCAAGATCGGAAGATGTTTGCAGTGCTGGCACCCAATTTCTGTCGGCGAGAAGTCATGGAGAAGCTTTTGGCTAGGATGCAGACGACGAGAGAGGCAGAAGACGGAGGTACGGGGCTGTCCGGAGCGAAGTGCCGCTGGCCGGCGTCTTTCGCCCGAAGCACCACACGGGGACGCACCGCCACCGGCACAAGCAGCAGTGCGCGAAGTAGCGGCTCTTTCGCTTTCGCTAGACGGAGAGCCGGCAGCTTGCAGGAGGTGAAGAAGCAAGCCGCACAACAGCAGCATTGTGGGCGCAGCTCTCGAACTGCTGCGGGATGGTGGATTGCCACTCGTATGCCTTTGAAAATCACGTTAGCATGCGAATGGAAGAAGTTTTTGGACAACTTTGCAATGCATCTTGCTAGTGCTCCTGCAACGCTCCGTGGAAACTCTTGCGGGTCTCTTTGCGCTGCGAGATGCAAAGAACTGGGTGAACTCGTCAAACAAGATCGGAAGATGTTTGCAGTGCTGGCACACTTTCTCTCTCGGCGAGAAGTCATGGAGAAGCTTTTGGCTAGGATGCAGACGACGAGAGAGGCAGAAGACGGAGGTACGGAGCTGTCCGGAGCGAAGTTCCGCTGGCCGGCGTCTTTCGCCCGAAGCAGCGCGCCGGAGCGCACCGCCACCGGCACAAGCAGCAGTGCGCGAAGTAGCGGCTCTTTCGCTTTCGCTAGACGGAGAGCCGGCAGCTTGCAGGAGGTGAAGAAGCAAGCCGCACAACAGCAGCATTGTGGGCACAGCTCTCGAACTGCTGCGGGATGGTGGATTGCCACTCGCATGCCTTTGAAAATCACGTTAGCATGCGAATGGAAGAAGTTTTTGGACAACTTTGCAATGCATCTTGCTAGTGCTTCTGCAACGCTCCGTGGAAACTCTTGCGGGTCTCTTTGCGCTGCGAGATGCAAAGAACAGGGTGAACTCGTCAAACAAGATCGGTAGATGTTTGCAGTGCTGGCACACTTTCTCTCTCGGCGAGAAGTGATGGAGAAGCTTTTGGCTAGGATGCAGACGACGAGAGAGGCAGAAGACGGAGGTACGGGGCTATCCGGAGCGAAGTGCCGCTGGCCGGCGTCTTTCGCCCGAAGCAGCGCTCCGGAGCGCACCGCCACCGGCACAAGCAGCAGTGCGCGAAGTAGCGGCTCTTTCGCTTTCGCTAGACGGAGAGCAGGCAGCTTGCAGGAGGTGAAGAAGCAAGCCGCACAACACCAGCCCACTGCGGCTAGCTGGTTGGTAGATTTCCACGAATTTCAAGTTGCCACCAAGGGACAGGCTGCCACCAGTGCTAAGTCAGGCTGCTTGCAGAGTGCCTAAAGAGCTCTGCCAACTGAGACCAGGAACGTGGGCTGGTGAGTTTTGTATTCCGGGGCAGAAGCTGTGTCAGTATCAGGTAGGCCCTCAGTCCTTAGGGGCCGTCTGCCTGCTGGATTTCTGCCAATATCAAGATGCCAGGGATACCTGTGCAACTCAGAGTGTGCCGCTGCAATCAGACCAGGCACAGCTTAGTTTACTGGGCCAGTACCTGTGCCAGCTGCCTGCTGGGTTTTTGCGACTGAAGATGCAGGGACAAGCTGCTTGTGCCAGCGCTGCCTTGAGTGCCCATGGAGTTCTGCAATCTGAGACCAGGCACGTGGTGTGGTGAGCTTAGTTTACCTAGGCAGAAGCCTTTGTCAGTACCAGGTAGGCCTTCGCCCTGCCGGGGCCAGCTGCCTGTGCTCGGGTGCTTTTGCCCACAGAGCTCTCAAACTGAACCCGATGGGGTGGTGGGTTTTTTTTTTCCTGGGCAGGCCTTTGTCAGTACAGGTAGCTGTCCAGGGGCCGTCGTGCCAACTCGATGCGCCCAGGGACAAGCTGCCTTGAGAGTGCCCATGGAGCTCTGCAAACTGAGACCATTAACGTGGGTTGGTCTGTTTTGTTTCCCTGGGCAGAAGCATTTGTCAGTACCAGGTAGGCCCACGGCACTTATGGGCCGGCTGCCTGCTGGATTTCCGCCAATATCAAGATGCCACCCAGGGACAAGCTGCCACCTGTGCCAACTCGGGCTGCTTTGAGAGTGCCCATGGAGCTCTGCAAACTGAGACCCGGAACGTGGGGTGGTGGGTTTTGTTTTCCCGGGCAGAAGCCTCTCTCAGTACCAGGTAGGCCCTTGTTCCTCAGGGGCAGGCTGGCGGCTCAATTTCCACGAATATCAAGATGCTGCCCAGGGACAAGCTGCCACTTGTGCCAACTCGCGCTGCTTTGAGGGTGCCCACGGAGCTCTGCAAACTGAGACCAGGAATCGTAGGATTGTGGGTTTTGTTTTCCCGGGCAGAAGCCTCTCTCAGTGCCAGGTAGGCCCTTGTTCCTTAGGGGCAGGCTGGCAGCAAGATTTCCACGAATATCAAGATGCTGCCCAGGGACAAGCTGCCACCTGTGCCAACTCGGGCTGCTTTGAGAGTGCCCATGGAGCTCTGCAAACTGAGACCATGAACCTGGGGTGCTGAGTTTTGTTTCCCCTGGCAGAAGCATTTGCAGTACCAGGTAGGCCCTTGGTCTTTAAGGGCAGGCAGCCTGCTGGATTTCCATGAATATCAAGATGCTGCCCAAGGACAAGCTGCCACCTGTGCCAACTCGCGCTGCTTTGAGAGTGCCCAGAAGCATGGAGCTCTGCAAAGTGAGACCAGGAACGTGCGTTGGTGAGTTTTGTTTCCCCGGGCAGAAGCATTTGGGGGCCGGCTCAGTACCAGGTAGGCTCTCGCAAACTTGTGGAACATGGGCTTAGGGGTACAGGCTGCCTGCTGCCGGCTGGATTTCCACGAATATCAAGATGCTGCCCAGGGACAAGCTGCCACTTGGGCCAACTCGCGCTGCTTTGAGGGTGCCCACGGAGCTCTGCAAACTGAGACCAGGGTACGTAGGGTTGTGGGTTTTGTTTTCCCGGGCAGAAGCCTCTCTCAGTACCAGGTAGGCCCTTGTTCCTTAGGGGCAGGCTGGCAGCAAGAATTTCCACGAATATCAAGATGCTGCCCAGGGACAAGCTGCCACCTGTGCCAACTCGGGCTGCTTTGAGAGTGCCCACGGAGCTCTAAAAACTGAGACCAGGAACATGGGGTTATGGGTTTTGTTTCCCCGGGCAGAAGCATTTGTACAGTAGCCCAGGTAGGCCCTCGGAATCCTTAAGGGCCGTCTGCCTGCTGGATTTCCACGAATATCACGCAGATGCTGCCCAGGAACAAGCTGCCACCTGTGCCAACTTGGGCTGCTTTGAGAGTACCCATGGTGCTCTGCAAACAGAAACCAGGAGCGTGGGATGGTGAGTTTTTTTTTTTTCCTGGCAGAAGCCTTTGTCAGTACCAGGTAGGCCCTCAGCCCTTCATGGCTGGCTGCCTGCTGGATTTCCACGAATATCAAGATGCCGCCCAGGGATATTCTGCCACCTGTGCCAACTCGGGGCTGCTTTGAGAGTGCCCATGGAGCTCTGCAAACTGAGACCGGGACCGTGGGGTGGTGAGTTTTGTTTTCCCGGGCAGAAGCCTTTGTCAGTACCAGGAGGCCTTGTTCCTATGGGTCAGGTTGCAGGCTGGATTTCCACGAATATCAAGATGCTGCCCAGGGACAAGCTGCCACCTGTGCCAACTCGTGCTGCTATGAGGGTGCCCACGGAGCTCTGCAAACTGAGACCAGGAACGTAGGACTGTGGGTTTTGTTTTCCCGGGCAGAAGCCTTTCTCAGTACCAGGTATGCCCTTGTTCCTTAGGTGCAGGCTGGCAGCAATCTTTCCACGAATATCAAGATGCTGCCCAGGGATATTCTGCCACCTGTGCCAACTCGGGCTGCTTTGAGAGTGCCCACGGAGCTCTGCAAACTGAGACCATGAACCTGGGGTGCTGAGTTTTGTTTCTCCGGGCAGAAGCATTTGCAGTGCCAGGTAGGCCTTCGGTCCTTAAGGGCAGGCAGCCTGCTGGATTTCCACGAATATCAAGATGCTGCCCAGGGACAAGCTGCCACCTGTGCCAACTCACGCTGCTTTGAGAGTGCCCATGGTGCTCTGCAAACTGAGACCAGAAACGTGGGGTGCTGGGTTTTGTTTTCCAGGGCAGAAGCCTTTGTCAGTACCAGGTAGGCCCTTGTTCCTTAGGGACAGCCTGGAAGCAAGATTTCCCCGAATATCAAAATGCTGCCCAGGGATATTCTGCCACCTGTGCCAACTCGGGCTGCTTTGAGAGTGCCCACGGAGTTCTTCAAACTGAGACCAGGAACGTGGGTTTGTCGGTGTTGTTTTCCCGGGCAGAAACATTTGCAGGACCAGGTAGGCCCTCGGCCCTTTGGGGGAGGCTGGCACCAGGATTTCCACGAAAATCAAGTTTCCGCCCAGGGACAAGCTGCCACCTTTGCCAACTCACGCTGCTTTGAGAGTGCCCACGGAGCTCTGCAAACTGTGACCAGGACCGTGGGGTGCTGAGTTTTGTTTTCCCGGGCAGAAGTATTTGTCAGTACTAGGTAGGCCCACGGTCTTTCAGGGCCGTCAGCCTGCTGAATTTCCACGAATATCAGGATGCTGCCCACGGGCAGAAGGGCTGCTTTGTCTCTGCAGTACAGAAGCCTTTGTCAGGGAGGCCCTTGTTCCTTATGGGCAGTCTGGGCTACGAATATCAAGATGCCCCAGGGACAAGCTGCTGTGCCATTGCTTTGAGAGTGCCCATGGAGCGAATATCAGTATTGAGAAGCCTGCTGCCGGCACAGGGGCAGGCAGCCTGCTGGATTTCCACGCAAGATGCCACCTGTGCCAACTCGGGCTGCTTGGAGAGTGCCCATGGAGCTCTGCAAACTGAGACCGGGACCGTGGGGTTCTGAGTTTTGTTTTCCCGGCAGAAGCCTTTGTCAGTACCAGGTAGGCCTTCGGCCCTATGGGTCCGGTTGCAGGCTGGATTTCCCCGAATAACAAGATGCCGCCCAGGGACAAGCTGCCACCTGTGCCAACTCGGGCTGCTTTGAGAGTGCCCATGGAGCTCTGCAAACTGAGACCATGAACCTGGGGTGCTGAGTTTTGTTTCTCCGGGCAGAAGCATTTGAAGTGCCAGGTACGCCCTCGGTCCTTAAGGGCAGGCAGCCTGCTGGATTTCCACGAATATCAAGATGCTGCCCAGGGACAAGCTGCCACTTGTGCCAACTCGCGCTGCTTTGAGGGTGCCCACGGAGCTCTGCAAACTGAGACCAGGAACGTAGGGTTGTGGGTTTTGTTTTCCCGGGCAGAAGCCTTTGTCAGTACCAGGTAGGCCCTTGTTCCTTAGGGGCAGGCTGCCTGCAGGATTTCCACGAATATCAAGATGCTGCCCAGGGACAAGCTGCCACCTGTGCCAACTCGTGCTGCTTTGAGAGTGCCCATGGTGCTCTGCAAACTGAGACCAGAAACGTGGTGTTCTGAGTTTTGTTTTCCCGGGCAGAAGCCTTTGTCAGTACCAGGTCGGCCCTTGGCCCTTGGGGGCCAGCTGCCTGCAGGATTTCCACGAATATCAAAATGCTGCCCAGGGACAAGCTGCCACTTGTGCCAACTTGGGCTGCTTTGAGAGTGCCCACGGAGCTCTTCAAACTGAGCCAAAGTATGTGGGATTTCGGGGTTTGTTTTCCCGGGCAGAAGCCTTTGTCAGTACGAAGTAGGCCCTCAGCCCTTAGAGGCAGTCTGCCTGCTGGATTTCCACGAATATCAAGATGCCACCCAGGGACAAGCTGCCACCTGTGCCAACTCGGGCTGCTTTGAGAGTGCCCATGGAGCTCTGCAAAGTGAGACCAGGAACTTGCCTTGGTGAGTTTTGTTTCCCCGGGCAGAAGCATTTGCAGTACCAGGCAGGCTCTCGGAACTTCAGGGCCGTCTGCCTGCTGGATTTCCACGAATATCAAGATGCTGCCCAGGGACAAGCTGCCACTTGGGCCAACTCGCGCTGCTTTGGGGGTGCCCACGGAGCTCTGCAAACTGAGACCATAACCTAGGGTTGTGGGTTTTGTTTTCTCGGGCAGAAGCCTCTCTCAGTACCAGGTAGGCCCTTGTTCCTTAGGGGCAGGCTGCCTGCTGAATTTCCACGAATATCAAGATGCTGCCCAGGGACAAGCTGCCACCTGTGCCAGCTCGGGCTGCTTTGAGGGTGCCCACGGAGCTCTAAAAACTGAGACAGGGTACATGGGGTTATGGGTTATGTTTCCCCGGGCAGAAGCCATTGTAAGTACCAGGTAGGCCCTCGGCCCTTAGGGGCAGGCTGGCAGCAAGACTTCCACGAATATCAAGATGCCGCCCAGGGACAAGCTGCCACCTGTGCCAACTCACGCTGCTTTGAGAGTGCCCACGGATCTCTTCAAACTGAGCCAAAGTATGTGGGGTTTCGGGTTTTTTTTTTCCCGGGCAGAACCCTTTGTCAGTACCAAGTAGGACCTCGGCCCTTAGAGGCAGTCTGCCTGCTGGATTTCCACGCATATCTAGATGCCGCCCAGGAACAAGCTGCCACCTGTGCCAACTTGGGCTGCTTTGAGAGTGCCCATGGTGCTCTACAAACAGAAACCAGGAGCGTGGGATGGTGAGTTTTTTTTTTTTCCTCGGCAGAAGCCTTTGTCAGTACCAGGTAGGCCCTCGGCCCTTCATGGCTGGCTGCCTGCTGGATTTCCACGAATATCAAGATGCCGCCCAGGGATATTCTGCCACCTGTGCCAACTCGGGCTGCTTTGAGAGTGCCCATGGAGCTCTGCAAACTGAGACCGGGACCGTGGGGTTCTGAGTTTTGTTTTCCCGGCAGAAGCCTTTGTCAGTACCAGGTAGGCCTTCGGCCCTATGGGTCCGGTTGCAGGCTGGATTTCCCCGAATAACAAGATGCCGCCCAGGGACAAGCTGCCACCTGTGCCAACTCGGGCTGCTTTGAGAGTGCCCATGGAGCTCTTCAAACTGTGGCCTGGAACGTCGGGTAGTGTGTCTTGTTTTGCTGGGTAGAAGACTATCTCTGTACTAGGTCGGCCCTCCACCCTTAGCGGCCGGCTCCCCGCTGGATTTGCCCGAATATCACGGTGCCGTCCCGGGTCAAGCTGCCACCTGTGCCAACTCGGGCTGCTTTGAGAGTGCCCATGGAGCTCTACAAACTGAGACCAGCAACGTGGGATGGTGAGCTTTGTTTTTCTGGGAAGAAGCCTTTGTCAGTACCAGGTAGGCCCTCGGCCCTAAGGGGCCTGTTGCCTCCTGGATATCCACAAATATCAAGATGCCTCTCAGGGACAAGCTGCCACCTGTGCTAGCTCTGGCTGCTTTGAGAGTGCCCACGGAACTCTGCAAACTGAGACTAAGACCTTGGGGTGGTGGGTTTTTTTCTCCTTGGGCAGTATAATGCACAATACCTAGGTGTCCCTAAGCACGTTGATGCTTGGTGCCTGCTCGATTTCTGTATTAATCAGGATGCCATCCAATTAAAGGCTGATAGCTGTGCCAACGTTGGGTGCTTGCACAGTGCCCACAGAGCTCTGCAAACTGAGACCTAGACGGTGAGGTGTTGAGGTTTTTTTCCTGGGCTGTTGCCCGCACAGTACTTTTGTGGCCATTTGGGGCCTGAGACCAGGAAGGTGAGGTGGTGAGTTTGGTTTCCCTGGGAAAAAGCTCACCACATTTTTTGGATGGGCCTTGCGTGCAGGCCCCGGTTGGCTGCTGTAATGCCGCATTGATCAAGATCTAGCTCACGTACAACCTGCCACCTGTGCCACCTCAGGCTGCTCTCACAGTGCCTGTGGATACAACGCTCTGTTTGACTCTTAGAGGTCTAATTACAAGCTGTGTTTGATAAATTATGAGTGTGGTAAATGAATGTGTTCTAGGAGTGTGAGATCCTTGAAATAGTATAATTTTTGATTTTCTTATGGTTGGAAGATCGTTTTACAAGCATAATGGGAATACTCCTTTTTTTAGGTACTTTTTCTTCTAGAAAGTATACCATAAGTGTTTTCTAATATTAAATGACAGAGCAGCCCGTTGATCCTTTACTGGAAATTTTTCCTATTTTTCAAAAATAACAGAAAAAAGCTCTTGCAAAAATAAGGGGAAAAAATTGCTTTAAAAAGTATTTCATTACAGCTTTTAAAGGCAATTAAAGTGCACCCATTGCTGATGGGAAGCCGATAACTGGTTAAACATGTATTCACTTGTTATGTCTCTCTAAAGAAATACTCTAACATCAAGCAATTAATCCCTTCCATCATAGTTTTAGCCTCTTTCCTAGTTTAAATGTCAATGAAAAACATCATGAAGAACTCCATCTGTATCTCTCCGATTCATCTTACATACAAAGCAACTATTTTTCCACCGGTTTGCTTGATGGTCTGCTTACTGCATTCAGCATTTTTTGGCATGCTTTTTTGCTTCTTTCTGCTGTCAATACTGGCCAATACATGCCATCTGCCAATGGTAGGATTTCTCTCACCTAAGCATATGGATTGAATCTTTAAGATCACTTTCGATAAAATGGATAAAAAAGGAGTTGTTTGATTCCACCTAACATTGAGTCTCTTGGTAAAGGTCACCTGGAGAAAAGTTTTTGCTTCTAGAATTCAACTCATGGATTGAAATATTTGAGAAGACTGATAGGCACTGGAGCATGGAGACACCTTCAGCCTCTGTGGATCTAAAGCCCAGATTAAAATGATCAATTCTCTCAACTTGATGGACTGTACTGAGCAGAATTCTGACTAGAATCTCTTTCACACATAGAACACCCTGTTCAAGACACATGGTAAGATGAAGCTCACCTCCGGTTCCCTGCAGGTATTTGTATTTCTAATGAGTCTTTGGGATGCCTAGGTGATTTTCAGATGTCTAAAGATGAGACAAAGCCCACGACTTTCTCAAGACCTGGAACCATCTCCCTAGAAGCTGCAAAACACACAATGCCTCACTTGTGTCAAATTTGCCAAAGCAAGGACTAGAGCAAGAACTGGATGCAAAATACTTACACAGAGATGATAGTTTTTAAGATATTCATCAGATATTCTTCACATGGGAAGAGTCTTTGAACTCTTCTGTGATAGAACCCCAAAACTAAATGTTTTTTTTTTTCATTGAGCACTCTTCTTGATGCAATTCTTCAACTTGGCATGGCTTAATTCAATAGCATCCAAGTCAGAGAAAAATTGATAAAGGCAGATAGGAAAGAAAATTAGAAATTCGTTACTCAGAGTGTGAGTAGGAAGACAGGGAGCCATTCAAAAGAATAAGGAAACAAAACAGGAGCAGTGAAAATGAGACACATCCTGCATCTTTCCGGCGGGGAAGATGGATTATTTAATTAGTGACAAAATTAGAAGAGCCTGAACATTTGCTGTCCCACAACAGGAACAGAAAAACCATTGGGCACGCACATAATAGCCAAAGAAACATAACAAAGAGAAGGAAATACAGAGAATAGGAAAAAGAAGGAAGACGCTTTTTTCAATCATTGAAATTCAGGTGGTGTATCATTCTAATACACTTTTTTATACAGTAAAAGAGTAGTTATATACAGTCGGGTAAATTGCAGCTATGTATCATTTTTAGACAGGAAATGTTTTCCAAGAAACATGTACCAGATTATATATACAAGTTCCTGACTGCCAAAGAAGAAAGTACAAAACAGCAAACACTTGGGTAAAGTCCCAGGAACCAGAGATCAAGATCTACACCGATATAAGGAGAGCGGTGAGTTTTTCAAGAAGCAAAAGCGAATGCAGCTGACTGTGCTTGTGGATGAAAAGCTGTGGGATTTTTTGCAATTCCATTAAGAGCGCACAAAAGCGCGGTGCTCGGCTGCCTCATGCTTCGCATGCTGCGAGATGCACAGAAATTAAGATGAGCAAGGTTCTTCAGCTTTGCCCTTTTTCAGCAGCTGCGCCACACCGATGGACTGGAATATCTCTCGAGATGTTTTCCTTTCTCAAGAATGTATTGTTGCTGTGTCTTGACCGCACAAGGATAAGTATGAAGAGATCATAGCCATCTCGAAATAAATTCGCCGCTTTATTAAAAAGATAAATGCTTCAACAATGCGCAGCCACGACAAAAATCAGGGCCAAGACTGGGAGACGTTTGCTGTGCTGGCACCCAATTTCTGTCGGCGAAAAGTCATGGAGAAGCTTTTGGCTTGGATGCAGACGACGAGAGAGGCAGAAGACGGAGGTACGGGGCTGTCCGGAGCGAAGTGCCGCTGGCCGGCGTCTTTCGCCCGAAGCAGCGCTCCGGAGCGCACCGCCACCGGCACAAGCAGCAGTGCGCGAAGTAGCGGCTCTTTCGCTTTCGCTAGACGGAGAGCCGGCAGCTTGCAGGAGGTGAAGAAGCAAGCCGCACAACAGCAGCATTGTGGGCGCAGCTGTCGAACTGCTGCGGGATGGTGGGTTGCCATTCGTATGCCTATGAAAATCACGTTAGCATGCGAATGGAAGAAGTTTTTCGGCAACTTTGCAATGCATCTTGCTAGTGCTCCTGCAACACTCCGTGGAAACTCTTGCGGGTCTCTTTGCGCTGCGAGATGCAAAGAACTGGGTGAACTCGTCAAGCAAGATCGGAAGATGTTTGCAGTGCTGGCACACTTTCTCTCTCGGCGAGAAGTCATGGAGAAGCTTTTGGCTAGGATGCAGACGACGAGAGAGGCAGAAGACGGAGGTACGGGGCTGTCCGGAGCGAAGTGCCGCTGGCCGGCGTCTTTCGCCCGAAGCAGCGCTCCGGAGCGCACCGGCACCGGCACAAGCAGCAGTGCGCGAAGAAGCGGCTCTTTCGCCTTCGCTAGACGGAGAGCCGGCAGCTTGCAGGAGGTGAAGAAGCAAGCCGCACAACAGCAGCATTGTGGGCGCAGCTCTCTTACTGCTGCGGGATGGTGGATTGCCACTCGTATGCCTTTGAAAATCACGTTAGCATGCGAATGGAAGAAGTTTTTGGACAACTTTGCAATGCATCTTGCTAGTGCTCCTGCACCACTCCGTGGAAACTCTTGCGGGTCTCTTTGCGCTGCGAGATGCAAAGAACTGGGTGAACTCGTCAAACAAGATCGGTAGATGTTTGCAGTGCTGGCACACTTTCTCTCTCGGCGAGAAGTCATGGAGAAGCTTTTGGCTAGGATGCAGACGACGAGAGAGGCAGAAGACGGAGGTACGGGGCTGTCCGGAGCGAAGTGCCGCTGGCCGGCGTCTTTCGCCCGAAGCAGCGCTCCGGAGCGCACCGCCACCGGCACAAGCAGCAGTGCGCGAAGTAGCGGCTCTTTCGCTTTCGCTAGACGGAGAGCCGGCAGCTTGCAGGAGGTGAAGAAGCAAGCCGCACAACAGCAGCCTTGTGTACGCAGCTCTCGAACTGCTGCGGGATGGTGGGTTGCCATTCGTATGCCTATGAAAATCACGTTAGCATGCGAATGGAAGAAGTTTTTCGGCAACTTTGCAATGCATCTTGCTAGTGCTCCTGCAACACTCCGTGGAAACTCTTGCGGGTCTCTTTGCGCTGCGAGATGCAAAGAACTGGGTGAACTCGTCAAGCAAGATCGGTAGATGTTTGCAGTGCTGGCACACTTTCTCTCTCGGCGAGAAGTCATGGAGAAGCTTTTGGCTAGGATGCAGACGACGAGAGAGGCAGAAGACGGAGGTACGGGGCTGTCCGGAGCGAAGTGCCGCTGGCCGGCGTCTTTCGCCCGAAGCAGCGCTCCGGAGCGCACCGCCACCGGCACAAGCAGCAGTGCGCGAAGTAGCGGCTCTTTCGCTTTCGCTAGACGGAGAGCCGGCAGCTTGCAGGAGGTGAAGAAGCAAGCCGCACAACAGCAGCATTGTGGGCGCAGTTCTCGAACTGCTGAGGGATGGTGGATTGCCACTCGTATGCCTTTGAAAATCACGTTAGCATGCGAATGGAAGAAGTTTTTGGACAACATTGCAATGCATCTTGCTAGTGCTCCTGCACCACTCCGTGGAAACTCTTGCGGGTCTCTTTGCGCTGCGAGATGCAAAGAACTGAGTGAACTCGTCAAGCAAGATCGGAAGATGTTTGCAGTGCTGGCACACTTTCTCTCTCGGCGAGAAGTCATGGAGAAGCTTTTGGCTAGGATGCAGACGACGAGAGAGGCAGAAGACGGAGGTACGGGGCTGTCCGGAGCGAAGTGCCGCTGGCCGGCGTCTTTCGCCCGAAGCAGCGCTCCGGAGCGCACCGCCACCGGCACAAGCAGCAGTGCGCGAAGAAGCGGCTCTTTCGCTTTCGCTAGACGGAGAGCCGGCAGCTTGCAGGAGGTGAAGAAGCAAGCCGCACAACAGCAGCATTGTGGGCGCAGCTCTCGAACTGCTGCGGGATGGTGGATTGCCACTCGTATGCCTTTGAAAATCACGTTAGCATGCGAATGGAAGAAGTTTTTGGACAACTTTGCAATGCATCTTGCTAGTGCTCCTGCACCACTCCGTGGAAACTCTTGCGGGTCTCTTTGCGCTGCGAGATGCAAAGAACTGGGTGAACTCGTCAAGCAAGATCGGAAGATGTTTGCAGTGCTGGCACACTTTCTCTCTCGGCGAGAAGTCATGGAGAAGCTTTTGGCTAGGATGCAGACGACGAGAGAGGCAGAAGACGGAGGTACGGGGCTATCCGGAGCGAAGTGCCGCTGGCCGGCGTCTTTCGCCCGAAGCAGCGCGCCGGAGCGCACCGCCACCGGCACAAGCAGCAGTGCGCGAAGTAGCGGCTCTTTCGCTTTCGCTAGACGGAGAGCCGGCAGCTTGCAGGAGGTGAAGAAGCAAGCCGCACAACAGCAGCATTGTGGGCGCAGCTGTCGAACTGCTGCGGGATGGTGGATTGCCACTCGTATGCCTATGAAAATCACGTTAGCATGCGAATGGAAGAAGTTTTTGGACAACTTTGCAATGCATCTTGCTAGTGCTCCTGCAACGCTCCGTGGAAACTCTTGCGGGTCTCTTTGCGCTGCGAGATGCAAAGAACTGGGTGAACTCGTCAAGCAAGATCGGAAGATGTTTGCAGTGCTGGCACACTTTCTCTCTCGGCGAGAAGTCATGGAGAAGCTTTTGGCTAGGATGCAGACGACGAGAGAGGCAGAAGACGGAGGTACGGGGCTGTCCGGAGCGAAGTGCCGCTGGCCGGCGTCTTTCGCCCGAAGCAGCGCTCCGGAGCGCACCGCCACCGGCACAAGCAGCAGTGCGCGAAGAAGCGGCTCTTTCGCTTTCGCTAGACGGAGAGCCGGCAGCTTGCAGGAGGTGAAGAAGTAAGCCGCACAACAGCAGCCTTGTGGGCGCAGCTCTCTTACTGCTGCGGGATGGTGGATTGCCACTCGTATGCCTTTGAAAATCACGTTAGCATGCGAATGGAAGAAGTTTTTGGACAACTTTGCAATGCATCTTGCTAGTGCTCCTGCACCACTCCGTGGAAACTCTTGCGGGTCTCTTTGCGCTGCGAGATGCAAAGAACTGGGTGAACTCGTCAAACAAGATCGGAAGATGTTTGCAGTGCTGGCACACTTTCTCTCTCGGCGAGAAGTCATGGAGAAGCTTTTGGCTTGGATGCAGACGACGAGAGAGGCAGAAGACGGAGGTACGGGGCTGTCCGGAGCGAAGTGCCGCTGGCCGGCGTCATTCGCACGAAGCAGCGCTCCGGAGCGCACCGCCACCGGCACAAGCAGCAGTGCGCGAAGTAGCGGCTCTTTCGCTTTCGCTAGACGGAAAGCCGGCAGCTTGCAGGAGGTGAAGAAGCAAGCCGCACAACAGCAGCATTGTGGGCGCAGCTCTCTTACTGCTGCGGGATGGTGGATTGCCACTCGTATGCCTATGAAAATCACGTTAGCATGCGAATGGAAGAAGTTTTTGGACAACTTTGCAATGCATCTTGCTAGTGCTCCTGCAACGCTCCGTGGAAACTCTTGCGGGTCTCTTTGCGCTGCGAGATGCAAAGAACTGGGTGAACTCGTCAAACAAGCTCGGAAGATGTTTGCAGAGCTGGCACACTTTCTCTCTCGGAGAGAAGTCAGGGAGACGCTTTAGGCTAGGATGCAGACGACGAGAGAGGCAGAAGACGGAGGTACGGGGCTGTCCGGAGCGAAGTGCCGCTGGCCGGCGTCTTTCGCCCGAAGCAGCGCGCCGGAGCGCACCGCCACCGGCACAAGCAGCAGTGCGCGAAGAAGCGGCTCTTTCGCTTTCGCTAGACGGAGAGCCGGCAGCTTGCAGGAGGTGAAGAAGCAAGCCGCACAACAGCAGCATTGTGGGCGCAGCTCTCGAACTGCTGCGGGATGGTGGATTGCCACTCGCATGCCTTTGAAAATCACGTTAGCATGCGAATGGAAGAAGTTTTTGGACAACTTTGCAATGCATCTTGCTAGTGCTCCTGCAACGCTCCGTGGAAACTCTTGCGGGTCTCTTTGCGCTGCGAGATGCAAAGAACTGGGTGAACTCGTCAAACAAGATCGGTAGATGTTTGCAGTGCTGGCACACTTTCTCTCTCGGCGAGAAGTCATGGAGAAGCTTTTGGCTAGGATGCAGACGACGAGAGAGGCAGAAGACGGAGGTACGGGGCTGTCCGGAGCGAAGTGCCGCTGGCCGGCGTCTTTCGCCCGAAGCAGCGCGCCGGAGCGCACCGCCACCGGCACAAGCAGCAGTGCGCGAAGTAGCGGCTCTTTCGCTTTCGCTAGACGGAGAGCCGGCAGCTTGCAGGAGGTGAAGAAGCAAGCCGCACAACAGCAGCATTGTGGGCGCAGCTCTCTTACTGCTGCGGGATGGTGGATTGCCACTCGTATGCCTTTGAAAATCACGTTAGCATGCGAATGGAAGAAGTTTTTGGCAACTTTGCAATGCATCTTGCTAGTGCTCTTGCAACGCTCCGTGGAAACTCTTGCGGGTCTCTTTGCGCTGCGAGATGCAAAGAACTGGGTGAACTCGTCAAGCAAGATCGGAAGATGTTTGCAGTGCTGGCACACTTTCTCTCTCGGCGAGAAGTCAGGGAGACGCTTTAGGCTAGGATGCAGACGACGAGAGAGGCAGAAGACGGAGGTACGGGGCTATCTGGAGCGAAGTGCCGCTGGCCGGCGTCTTTCGCCCGAAGCAGCGCGCCGGAGCGCACCGCCACCGGCACAAGCAGCAGTGCGCGAAGTAGCGGCTCTTTCGCTTTCGCTAGACGGAGAGCCGGCAGCTTGCAGGAGGTGAAGAAGCAAGCCGCACAACACCAGCCCACTGCGGCTAGCTGGTTGCTAGATTTCCACGAATTTCAAGTTGCCACCAAGGGACAGGCTGCCACCAGTGCCAAGTCAGGCTGCTTGCAGAGTGCCTAAAGAGCTCTGCAAACTGAGACCAGGAACGTGGGCTAGTGAGTTTTGTATTCCGGGGCAGAAGCTGTGTCAGTATCAGGTAGGCCCTCAGTCCTTAGGGGCCGTCTGCCTGCTGGATTTCCGCCAATATCAAGATGCCGCCCAGGGACAAGCTGCCACCTGTGCCAACTCAGGCTGCTTTGAGTGTGCCCATGGAGTTCTGCAATCTGAGACCAGGCACGTGGTGTGGTGAGCTTAGTTTACCTAGGCAGAAGCCTTTGTCAGTACCAGGTAGGCCTCCGCCCTTCGGGGCCAGCTGCCTGCTGGGTTTTTGCAAATCTGAAGATGCTGCCCAGGGACAAGCTGCCACCTGTGCCAACTCGCGCTGCCTTGAGAGTGCCCATGGAGCTCTGCAAACTGAGACCATTAACGTGGGTTGGTCTGTTTTGTTCCCCTGGGCAGAAGCATTTGTCAGTACCAGGTAGGCCCTTGGCACTTATGGGCCGGCTGCCGGCTGGATTTCCGCCAATATCAAGATGCCGCCCAGGGACAAGCTGCCACCTGTGCCAACTCGGGCTTCTTTAAGAGTGCCCACAGAGCTCTGCAAACTGTGACCCGGAACGTGGGGTGGTGGGTTTTTTTTTCCTGGGCAGAAGCCTTTGTCAGTACCAGGTAGGCCCTTGTTCCTCAGGGGCAGGCTGCCGGCTGGATTTCCACGAATATCAAGATGCTGCCCAGGGACAAGCTGCCACTTGTGCCAACTCGCGCTGCTTTGAGGGTGCCCACGGAGCTCTGCAAACTGAGACCAGGAAGGTAGGGTTGTGGGTTTTGTTTTCCCGGGCAGAAGCCTTTGTCAGTACCAGGTAGGCCCTTGTTCCTTAGGGGC